>NW_024100534.1:1420000-1712601 GCF_016545835.1 Crotalus tigris
CGGGTGGTTGTGGCCCATTGGGTGGCCGGGTGGGTGTGGCCCATTGGGTGGGCGTGGCTGCGGTGGTAACGGCAGACTGGGTGGGACTAAAAAGTTCAATCAATCAATTCCAACTTTGCAAGATCTTTTTTTTCCGGCGAGAAGTTGAAATTGACTGATTGAACCTTTTTTTTTTTTTGCCCACGGTGGCAGAGGCCTAAAGCAAAAAAGGTTTTATAAAATCCAACTGAAGACCTAGGACTGGGGCAACGGCGTGCATGCCCACAGAGAGGGCTCTGAGTACCACCTCTGGCACCCGTGCCATAGGTTCACCACCACTGTGCTAGATAATATTCTACAATTTCTTGTACAATAACAATTTCTTCACAGATTAATAAAAATGATTCTATGGTTTAAAGTATCTTTGGGAGCTGCATGCTTACTTCTAAATCCCACTGAAGAAATTTGTAGATAATAATCATGGTTATAAAATCCCAAGCTTTGGGGGCTAATTTGCATTTTATTTTGTGGATCAGTGCATTTGGGAAAAAAGGAAAAAACTAGATGGAATAGTGACAGTTATGTTGTTAGTTAATTTAAATTACATGAAAATTAATGTGATTATCCCTGTATATATCTTTTATCATATTATATCAAGTACAATTTAATTATAGTCTAGAGAGGGATTTCGGGAGGTACACCCACATTTTTCAAGGTTCACATGAAGCCTTTGAGGCTTCAGTTCTGTATCCTGATTTAATAGGAGTACTTCCTATTTGATATAACTTTGATATAACTTGTGTAGTATGTAGTATTGATTATGTCATTTGCCATCCACTATTTTCTTTGTAGTGCCTTCTCCTGGTGCCTTGATGACAGATAGTTCTACATCATTGGGAACGGCAAAGGAAGTTATAGCTATTAAAGACTATTGTCCAAACAACTTTACTACATTGAAGTTTTCCAAGGGAGATCATCTGTATATCTTAGATACCTCAGGAGGTGAGTGGTGGTATGCACACAATACCACAGAAATGGGCTATATCCCATCCTCCTATGTGCAGCCCATAAACTATTGGAACTCATCATTAACTGACAGTGGAATGATAGACTATCTCCTTGAAAATTCTAATGAAGGAGCAAAGGAGCTGGATCTGCTTGGAGACTGGTCAGATGCAAAGTGGAACTTAGCTAAAAACAATCCTTTTTTGAACAGTACTCAAACTACTAACCATTTTCTGAATGGAAATATGAAAGAAATGTCAGAAAAAAGCAAAGAAGATTCCCCCCAAATCACAATGGATTTGTTACTCTTTGATACAGTGCCAACATTTACAGGGTCAAAACCTGCAGCACATAGCAGTGCAGGTAATAATCTTGATAAAGTGCATGAAGTGAATGGATTTGATTTTGAGCAACCAAACAGACGAGACAATCCTTTTTTTAGAAGCAAACGCTCATACAGTTTAACAGAGCTCTCTATACTTCAGGCAAAATCAGAAAGTCCTTCTTCATCAGGTTTCTTTACTGGATTGAAATCTCCTACTCCAGAGCAATTCCAAACTAGAGAAGATTTCAGGGTTGCATGGCTAAGTCATCGGAAACTAGCAAGATCATGCCATGACTTGGATCTGCTGGGTCAGAACCCTGGTTGGGGTCAGACACAACCTGTGGAGACCAACATAGTTTGCAAACTGGATAGTTCAGGTGGTGCAGTTCAACTTCCAGATACAAATATTAATATTCATGTACCTGAAGGACATGTGGCTGATGGAGATTCACAACAGATCTCTATGAAAGCTCTATTGGATCCGCCACTGGAGCTCAACAGTGACAAATGCAGTACCATAAGTCCTCTGCTAGAAATTAAACTGAGCAACATGGAAATCAGAACACCCATTATATTGGAAATGAAAATTTCAGCAGAAGTTAACAATGATATTGTGAGCAAGAATTTAGTAGCGATAAGGTGCCTGAGGAGTGATATGAAGGAAGGCCCATATACTCCAATGGTGCTAAGTTACTGTTATGGAGGCACAATCAAGATTCAGTTGGAGAACCTGGAGCCCTGCATGTATATAGCTGTTGTAGCCCAAGGACAGAACATTTCATATCCTTACACAGTTTGGGATTATATAAGTAAAAAAATTACAATTGGGGTCTATGGTCCAAAACACATACATCCTTCATTTAAAACTGTAGTTGCTGTATTTGGACATGACTGTGCCCCAAAAAGTCTTCTAGTGAATGAAGTTACATGTCAAGTACATAGTACAGCACCTGTAATGCTGCACCTGTGGGGAAAGCACCAGTTCTTCTTAGTAAGGCCACAAGACCTAAAACTTTGTATGTTTTCAAATATGCCTAATTATGAGGTGAAAGCCAGTGATCAGGCAAAAATGGTGAGAGGATTCCAAATGAAGCTTGGCAAAGTCAGTCGCCTCATTTTCCCTATCATATCACATGATCCTAATGAGCTGTCTGATTTTACTTTAAGAATACAAATCAAAGATGACAAAGATATTATGCTTGCTCAGTTCTCTGTACAGACACCTCACCCACTTCTTAAAAATGCTGCTAAGTCCACTGGACAGCGAAGGTTTCTGAAAAAAAATGAAATTGGGAAAATAATTTTGTCTCCTCTTGTGACCACCAGCAAATATCCTGTTTTCCAAGATCGGATTGTAACTGGTTTAAAATATGGCAAAATGCTGAAAACAGTAGTGAGGCAAAATAAGAATCATTATCTCTTGGAGTATAAGAAAGGAGACACTATAGCTTTGCTAAGTGAGGAGAAAATCAGATTGAAAGGTCAGCTCTGGACCAAGGAATGGTACATTGGATACTATCATGGTAAAATTGGCCTAGTCCATACTAAAAATGTTTTAATTATTGGAAAAGTCAAACCAAATTATTTCTTTGGACCTGAGCTTACCACAGGTATGTTGCTGGAGCAAATCCTAAGACCTTGCAAATTTCTGACGTATATCTATGCTTCAGTAAGGACTTTGCTGATGGAAAATATTAGCAGCTGGCATGCCTTTGCAGATGCTCTGGGATATGGAAACTTGTCACTTGCTTTTTTCTGTCGAGCAGAATTGGACAGTGAACCAGAATGTGTTGCTTCTGTGTTGGAGAAATTGAAAGAGGACTGTAATAATTCAGAAAGTAAAGATAAGAAATCTTTCCAGAAAGAACTGATGTCAGTAAGTATTTTCACTGTCCATCGTTTTAGCTTCTTGTTGGTTTAATAGTGCAGTTAAATGAATGTGGAAATAATAACTGGGTTTTAACAGTGTCTATGTAATATAAGTTCTAGCAACTAAGGCAACACCTACTGCTTACTTCTAAAATAATTCAGCTAAAAAGAACAGCTTATTTTTTAAAAAAAAACATGTTAAGCATTTGGTTATACTATTCCTGATACTTTTCCTAAAATATACCAGTAGCCTTTTGAAAAATATCATCAATAAGAATTTGACAACTCAAAAAGTACTATATATCAGGGGTCCCCAACCTGTGGGTCATAGCCCACTGCCAGGCCACAGCTTATTGGCCACCGGACTATGTGAATGGATGGCCGGTGAGCACATACAGCCTCACTCGCATGAATGTCGCCACTAGCATTGTGGGCATTTGCGGCCCCACTCACATGAATGTCACTGTGAGAATTTGCGGCCCCATTTGCGCAAGCGTCATTGCGAGTCACCGGTTTTTGCAACCCAATTCATGTGAGCATTGTGGGCTTTTGTGGCCCCATGTGCAAGTGCTCACATCACCACAAGTGTCGAGGACACTCGCAGCCTCACTCACATGAACAATGGGTGTTCATGCATGCTCACAAACCATCCCTTCTTTTCCCCCTCCGCCTGCTCTGGGCTGTCAAATCTGAAGGGTTGGGGAATTCTGCTATATGTCACTTTTTTGTGTCTTCTAGTCAAGTTTGATTCTTGGCAACTTACCGGCATGAGTAACTGTGAACAAAATGAAGTAATGAAGAGGACTACTTGTCCTATAGCTGGATAATAATGTCACTTCTGAAAAATGTAGAAAATAGTTTGTGACATGACAGATTTGTGATTACTACTTATCTAAGGGCTATATCAATTCCTTGAAGTGCTCCAGGTTGCTGATCTGCAAAAAAAAAAAAAAAAAATGGCAAAAATCACTTTCATCATTGAAACCAATTTCTATGTATGCACTCTGTTGTATGTACAGTATAACAAATAACTGTTCAAAGCACATTTCCCCCAGCCCATCATTTTAATTTAACCTGCTACAAGTTTACCTTGCACAGCAGCAATATGAATGGCAAAGTATCAGTTCTTTATGTTTACTGTTTGTTTGTGTATCTGTGTAATTAGTAAACTATATAAATTGGATAAAATACAAATTAGCTATATAATAATTCTTGCTCAGCAGCCCTGTTCAAAATAATCCAGAACCTTTTGGGGAAGTTCCTGAAGACATAATTTATTTGCGTTTTTTTGCTAGATAAAGTAACCATTTGCATTCTTGATTGGACACCAGAGTTTACTGTGGTGAGTGAGGCAGTGTTTTGCATCACAGTCTGGGATTCTTTGCAATTTGTGGAGAATGAGCAAGTGGATAGGACCTTCGATAGTTTGAATTTTGCCATATGAAAGCTCAGTTATGTCCTGTCCTATATCTTGGGGTGGCCAAGAATGGCTTGAGTTGTAGTTCCAATAGCAATAGTACTTAGACTTATATACCGCTCCACAGTGCTTTACAGCACTCTCTGGGCAGTTTACAATGCCAGCATATTGCCCCCCAACAATCTGGGTCCTCATTTTACCAACCTTGGAAGGATGGAAGGCTGAGTTAACCTTGAGCCAGTCAGGATCAAACTTCTGGATGTGGGCAGAATTAGCCTGAAATACTGCAATCTAACTACTGTGCCCCCACGTTCCAATACATTACCAGCCTTTTCTTATGGAAGATTATAATGTCTACTCTAAAATGGGCAGTAGTATATCCTCTCTTGAAAAATTCTTCCTTGGAACCAGCTGTTTTGAGAACATAATATTCATTTCCAACTTTCCCAATCTTTCAAAGTGACCTTGAGAAGGTTGTGATAAATCATCTACAAAAGAACTTAAATGAAATGGATTAATAGAATCTTTACTCTAATCGAACCTGCCTCTTTGAATAGATTTATTTATTTATTTATTTATGAGACTTATATACCGTTTTAAGTGCAAGCACTCTCTAAGCGGTGTACACCAGTAAGCAATGTATATATATATTTACATTGCCCCCAACAATCTGGGTCCTCATTTTACCTACCTTGGAAGGATGGAAGGCTGAGTCAACCTTGAGCTGGTGAGATTTGAACCGCTGACCTGCTGAACACAATCAGCTAAAGTGGCCTGCAGTACTGCACTCTAACTGCTGCGCCACCTCGGCTCATACCAAGATGATCAAAGAGGCCTGTTGCAGGCCTTCCTCTTTACAAGTTCATAGGGTATAAACCAATTGACAGAACTTCTCACTTATAACACCATTTTACCCATTTCCAAAGGATGGAAGTTTGAGTCAATTTTCAGCGGGTGAGAATCAAACTGCTGGCAGGCACCACGGTACGGATACAAATTGCTTTGACCTTGCTGGCATTTCATGGATATATCAAAGCTGTTTTGTTCCAGCATGTGTTAAATGTCTAGATTAATTTAAGAGTGGGGTACCTGTAAGGCTTAGTGACATTTTTTTTAAAATATTTTTTATTGAATAACAAAAATTAAAAACATTGAACATGGTAAATCAGAATTGACATACATCTCAGTTCATATTCACAATTAATTACTAATATAAGAAAAAAAGCATTTATGATAACATCACTCTAATCTCAATCTTAACTTATCTCATTACAATGACTTCCATATTTTTTCCCACGCCATCTATAAAATTTGTTCCAAATTTGGTAAAAATCCGTTTCATCCTGATTTTTGAGTCTTTTAGTTAACCTATCTAATTCTGCGCAGTGCATAATTTTATGAATTAAGATTTCCTCACTAGGTATAGCCGTAGCTTTCCAATTTTGAGCGAATACAATTCTTGCCGCTGTAACCACATGAGTGAATAAATACATATCTTCTTTACTAACATTATTTTCAAGAATTCCTAACAACAATGTCTCACGTTTATACTGGATGTTTTACATACTCATTTCTGTTACCCATTCCCAAACCATACGCCAATAACTCTGTGCTTCCTTACATAACCACCAAACATGAAAATATGTGCCCCTTTCTTTTTTACATTTCCAACATAATGGTGAGTATCCTTTGTACATTTTGGCTAATCTTGCTGGAGGGAGATGCCATCTGTAAATCATCTTATACGAATTTTCTGTATATGAAGACGCCAAAGTAAATTTATTATTTCGCACCCACACCTGCTGCCATTGATCCAAATTGATGTTGTGTCCTAGATCTATCGCCCATGTCACCATTGTTTCTTTAACCTGTTCTTCAAATAGCCTGTACTCCAATAGGTAAATATTCCTTATTTGTTTTTTTTCCGGACCAAGCAAAACTTTATCTAGACCCGTATCTTGTCTATAAATACCCCATTCATGTTTATCTTTCAGATATCTTGCTTGGATCTAGAGATAAGACCACCATTCTATCTCTATTCCTTGTTGTCTTAACTCTTGTTTAGATTTTAAAAGACCCTCTTCTGTCAAAATGTCTTTGTACCTGATAACCTTATCTTTCCTGAGCAAATTGGGATATATAACTGCCTCCAGTAGCGATAACCATGTCGGAATCTTTGTGTAATATTGAGATTTGACAGTATTCCAACTTTTAATTAACCCTTGCCGGACCTTGTGTTTTAAAAAATATTGGTAATTTCTATTTTGCCCCTTCCACGTATGAGCATGCCATCCCTGCTGAAGATCATAACCCTCTAACTGAATACATCTTTGATTCTTTAAGGTTATCCAATCACTAATCCAAGATAGGGCCGCAGCCAGGTAATATAATTCCCAATCAGGAAAGCCCAAACCACCCCTTTCCTTGGCATCCTGTAAAGCCTTTAATTTTATTCTAGCCTTCTTACCAGATCATACAAAATCTAAAGTTATTTTATTTAACTCCTTAAAAAAGTTTTTATCCAAGAAAATTGGAATATTCTGAAACAAAAAAATCAATGTGGGTAGGATATTCATTTTTACAGCAGCAATTCTCCCAAGTAATGAGAGCTGTAAATTTTTCCAATGTTCTAGATCAACTTTAATTTTTTTCATTAATTTAACATAATTATCTTCTTTAATTGATGAACAACGATTCATGATTCAACGATAAATGATTATCCCTAAGTATTTAAATTTAGAAACTATTTGTATACCTAATTTAACCTTGAGGAATCTTTTTTGGATATCAGTCATATTTTTAGTGATAATCTTTGTTTTATTTTTGTTTATTTTTAAACCTGCATAATCTCCGTAAACTTCTAAAATTTCAAATAATTTCTGCCAAGAGTGTTCTGGGTCTTCCAAAATAAATACTAGGTCATCTGCATAAGCCTGAAGTTTATATATTTCTTTCTTAATCTTAAATCCTCTAATCTGTCCTTCTTGCCTTACCACTCTAGCAAGAATTTCTAGAGTATAAATAAACAGCAATGGCAAGAGAGGGCATCCCTGTCTAGTGTCTTTCTGTATGTTAAATCTATCTGTAGTCACCCCGTTTATTATGATCTGCGCAAATTGTTTGGAATATATTGCAGTTATAACATTTAAAAAAATTTCCTCTGGCTTCCATTAATTTTAATTGTTGTATCATAAATTGCCAATTAACATTATCGAAAGCCTTCTGAGCATCCAAAAACAGAAGTGCCATTTGCCAATCATGTGATTCATAAAATTCTAAAATATCTAAGATTGTTCTCATATTCTGTTTAATCTGTCTGTTTGGTAAGAAGCCATTTTGATCCGGGTGTATAAAATTATTAAATATTTTTTAAATCTCTCCGCCATTATTGAAGCAAAATTTTTGTAATCTGAATTCAATAAAGATATGGGTCTATAATTTTGTATCCATATTTTTTCCATATCTGCTTTTGGAATCAGTGTTATATTTGCCTCTAACCAGGACTTAGGTATTTTAGCTTCAGTAAGTACTGTATTAAAGACCTCTAATAGATATTGATTAAAAACACTCTGCAAGTCTTTATATAGTTCAGCAGGTATTCCATCTGGGCCTGTTGCCTTATTAATTTTTTGTCTATTTATAGCCCTAGTTAATTCAGACATGCTTATTTCCTCATTTAACATAGATTTTATTTCCTCCGGTATTTTTGGCAGCTCTGCCTTTACCAAATATTCTATTATCTGTTCCACACTTCTTCCTTCATTACTCTTATATACATTTTCGTAAAATCTTTGAGCAATGCCCCTTTTTATAGTCTCCTCCCCCTGGATTTCTCCATTTTCATCTACCAGGTTAGTAATCCATGATTTCGCTTTCTGTTTTCTTAATTTGTACGCTAGCCATCATCCCGATTTATTTGCAGTGCTCAAAATTTTTTTGGTTAGCTGCCTGTAATTTTTGTGCATATTTTTCCGATTCCTCTAAGTTAAGTTTGTGTTTAATTAAGTCCATTTTCATTTTCAATCCTTTATTTCCAGGATCTCTCTGAAGTAATATTTCAGCCTGTTTATAGTTTGTTTCAAGCCTCATCTTATATTGCTGTTTCTCTTTATTTCTCTTAGCCGTATATGAAATAATAACCCCCCTCAAATATGCTTTAGCCGTATCCCAAAGATTCTGCAAGGATGTGTCCTCATTATCATTCACTTGAAAGAAAAGATGCATTTCTTTCTCCACACTTTCTCTAAATTCTTTTTCCTTCAGAATCCCTCTTTGGAAGGTCCATCTTGGCCTATATCTTTGACCTTTCAAGTATAAACTTATTGGGTTATGATCAGCCCAGAGACTGGGTTCTATGTCTATTTCCTGTATTTCTGAGGCTAATTCTTTGGAACACCATAGCATATCTATTCTAGTCCATGATCTGTGCCTACTGGAATAATACATATATTCCCTCTTATCAAAATTCCTCTCTCTCCAAACATCCTGTAAACTAAAATCCATACACATCTCAAAGAAAATTTTTGGAAGTATTTTTTTATGTCCTTTCATTGCCTCTGTGCATTTATGGTCTTTAGTTTTATCTACAATCGCATTAAAATCTCCGATTATACAGAAACCATCTCCCTCCATATCTCTCAGCCTATTGTATAGATTTTTAAAAAAGGATACCTGAGCACCATTTGAAGCGTATATTACAACAAAAATTATATTATTTTTATTAAGCTTAACTTCAACGATCAGAACCCTGCCCTCTTTATCATTATATATTTGTTTCGAGATTATCTTCTGCTTGACGTACAAAGCAACACCCCTTTTTTTCCAATCAAGTGAAACATATAATCGACCTAATTTAGGTCATTCTAATAGAGATTCCTGGCCAGATTTTATATGAACTTCCTGTAAAGCTATAATGTCCGCATTCAATTTAAGGAGTTTATTAAAAACCTTCCTACATTTTGCTGGTACATTCACCCCTCTAATATTTGTTGACCAAATCTTATACTCCTCTCCCATTATTCAGCTTTTGTCGTGACTTTGTACTTCTGGTAATTCTTAATTCCTTTGCCTCAACTAAACTTCTCCCCTGTTCCAGCCTACCTTGACTGTTTCCCACGCTTATTTCCTCCATACTCTGTTCTATCCCTCTTTTCTCCAACAATTGTTCAACGTCCCTTCTTTTTACTACCATATCTCTTCCTTCTCCAGGATCCCTCAGACCTTCCTCTGATGTACAGTATTGTTGATAAAAATCTTCCGCTTTCTCAACTGTGTCTAACCTAAACCTCTTCTCCTGCCAGGTCACAATAATCCCTTCAGGTGTTAGCCACCTAAAATTAATATTACTTTGATGTAGCCTAGATATCAGGAAGAGGTAATTTTTCTGGAGGTCTCTCATCCTCTTAGGTACCTGTTTTAATACAATAATTTGTTTCCCTCCATATTCTAACTGGTCATCACGTGTTCTGTATAACAATTCATCCCTAATCTTCTTTCTTATAAATTTAACATGGACCTCTCTAGGAAGATTATGACATCTTCCATAATTTGTTTGCACTCTATAAGTCTCATCCATTTCAGCAATCATCTCTTCTTTTTCTCTCTCTAAAGCTCCTGCTAGCAACCCAGCCATCTTATCTGAGAGATCTTCTCCTCTTTCTTCAGTGACATTTTGAAACCTAAGATATTGGGACGCCTTCTCCGCTTCCAAAAGTATCACCGCTGTCATTAACTCTTTATCAGCCTCCATTAAGTTTTTTCCCATCTCTTCCACTTTCTTTTCTTCATCATCCAATCTTGCTCCATAGCCACCAATTTCTGTTCATTTTTAACAATTTGCTGTTGAAAAACTTCAAGCCTGCCATCCATCTCCTGGATCTTCTCTCTCATTTCTCCTGTGACATTCCTGACTGCTTCCAGTTCCGTTTTGATTTCTTTATGATTCTTCATCATGACTTCCTGAATAGCCTGCATCATTGCTTGCAGTTCGTTAAGTGGGTTGGGATTTTCTTTTTAAAGCATAACATCTGATGGTCTTTGAATCATTGGACTGGAACCTTGAACTACGTTTTTCTTCCCTCCACCAATCTTGACTGAGTTTGGATTACTTGCCATTTTAAATAAACTCTCCCACCACTTATTCTTCTTCCAAAATGTCCGCTTTCCACTTCCCTCTTTCCGTTCTTCCACTTTCACCCCCTTTACGTTATTCCCTTTCCAGATGTTTAACCATCAACAATACCATTGGTATACAACCAAATATTAACCAACAATCTTATCAGCAACGTTTCCAAGAATTAAAAGTCTCTATAGCATTCCAGTTACATTCTATCATGGAGTTTCTATTTCTTTCCGGGGAGAAGAAAAGAAAAAAAAAAACCAAGAGTTCCAAAGAAGAAGATCGTCCCCTTTAAACCGACCAATCCACTCAGCAGACAAATCGAGCCCGAAGACAAATAAAGTTCTTGACATAAATAAAAGTTAATTCCTATCTTTTTATGTGATTTAAAGCGTCAAGTCTTTAAATCCAGAGTAGCCTGGCTCCTCCACGCCAAGCCCTTCCGGGCGTTCTTCCTGCCACTTTGGCTCGCCGCTATCTTTTCCACTCTTCGACTTCTCTCTTTCCAGGCTTTCCCTCTCCACAATTGTCCTTTAATGCGTCTACCATAAACAAATCGCAAAGTTCTGGGGAAAGCAATTTGATCAAGTCTGATTTACCGTTGTTCAGCTAGTCCCTCGCTTACTTTGTCCAACTGGCAACTTTGGCAGCCATTAAGGCCATCTTCTTTCCGATCCGCTCGGTACTGGGTTTGTCCGCCACCCCTCGCCAGTTGCCACCGACGACAGAGCAGCAGATCACCCACACCTTCTGACGCCCCCACAAGGCTTCTTTCTGCTCAGATGAGCCCCGCGGACCTAGAACAAGCGTTCGACGATGCCGGTGAAACCATCCACACCGCCGCCCGCTCTGACAGCTGGCTCCGCCCCCCTTAGTGACATTATTTTAATTGTTTATATTTAGTTTCCATTTTTGTTTTGACTTTATTGTCACAAAAGGAGCAGGTTATAAATATTATTAAATAAATTAGCTGTTGTATCACATGCAGAATGGCCTCTGACCAAGTGATGTTCATGGCTACTCTGGGCAAGCAAAGCATGCAATTTGCACATTAGAAGCAGGAAGATTAGGCTATTAGGCTAAAAATAAGGCTATTTTTAGATTATGTTCTGCCAGTTGGAAGTGCCCCAAAGGAATTAGGAACCCTAATATCAAGAGTTGCAGTCATGCACTATTGAAAATGAATAGTAATATTAACTCTACATAGGAAAAAGAGTCAACAAAATATAATTTTAGAAAGCAAAGACTGAGCAGAATTATTCAGAGTGCTTAGAAGACATGACAGTAAGACATGGGATTAAATTACAAGAAAGTAGATTTTGTATGGCAATCAAGGAAAAATTCCTAACTGCAACAGCAATTCAATGATGGAACAGTTTTTATCAGGAGATGGTGAAATTTCTTTTGCCTGGTTGTATTCAGCCAGAGCTGGATGGACTTCTGCTAGGGATGCTTTAATAGGGAATTCTTTGATTGAGAAGGAAATTGAATTAGGTGATCTCCAAAATACTATCCAGCCTTTAAATTGTTAGTACAGAAAGACAAACATGATTAAGAGGTATGGGATGAGTATCATAACTGAAGTACAGCAACAGAAGAATATATTTTATTTGGAAGAAATATATACAATCGAAAGGGAGGGAGAATTGCATTGTATACTAACATACAAAGGAACAAACTTGGTAGCACTGTAGAGAGCATCTGGGTTAACCAAAGCAATATTAGTGTCTATAATTGCCCATTTTACTAAGGAAATGCAAATAGTGCTCTGTAAGTGCAACTTGCAAATCTTTCAAAAAGGCATAATATTGTAATGGGACTTTAAATAACTCTATTATCTATTGAGAGACAAAACTCTGTCAAGCATGGTCCTTTCAGACAATTATGACGTCTTTTCTACTCAGAAGATGAAAGAAAAAACAAGGGAAACAGCTATCCTTGTCTTGATTCTAACTAATAGAAAAACATAACTAAGGAAAATGAAGATATAATGCAGAAACTAATGCATTAGTTTTAATCAAACACTTCTTTGACAAAAGCACATCTAAATAAAATTAGTAAAATTAATAAGAAACCTTCATTGGAAATAGAATAAAATTATTTGAAAGTTGTGAAGTGAAATTTTGATTGTGCATCCAGCACTGTGAGCTATATTTAATTGTAAAGTTTTCTTTAATGGGAAGAAATATTTTAAATAAAAGTATCCAGGTCCATTAAAAAATATAGATTCAAAGTTAATCGCAGCAAGAATTGTACTAGACTTTACACATGTTGTGTGGACCTCACCTGATTTTAAGGGCCAGGGTATGATTCCACTCTTAAGGCAATACTTGACTATCTAGCTGCTGTTTCAACACCTCCAGTAAAAATGCACCACTTCCTGAGATAGTTCAACAACTACTACCATTAGAAAATATTCTCTGACATCTATCCAAATTCTTTCTTGTGCTTTAAATCCACTGTTTCTTGTTTTCTCATCTGGAACAACTCCAAACAATTCTACCCAACTTTGGCTTTTTCAAACTACATTATGTAGGCTTGGTTTACTAAAGTTTGCATCAATCAGCTGTCTTTTCTAAAGTAGAGCTGGTAAATTATTTTTCAATAATGCATGACTTCCATTCCTAGAACTGTGCATATTTTTGCTATTCATGTAATCATAAATTTAAGAAAAGTACATTTGTGTAGGAAAGTATATAAACAAAACAGGTGTGTATGGGTGTATCTTGCCAATTATCAAATCACAGTAAATTCTCCAAAACTTCAATGACTAATCTAGTTTTTTTTTTCTCATTTCTCAGGCATTATTGAAAATGGACTGTCAAGGCTTGGTTGTCAAGCTAATTCAGGATTTTGTTCTTCTGACTACAGCTGTAGAAGTGTCTCAGCGCTGGAGAGAACTTGCTGAGAAATTGGCTAAAGTTTCTAAGCAACAGATGGATGCCTATGAAGCTCCCCATCAGGATAAGAATGGTGCAGTTGATAGTGAGGTAAAAAGTACATTATGTTCAGGCCATCCAGAAAGACTGAATTAACTCAGTAACTTGGAAAATGTGCTTCATACTATGTTCAACATATTTTTCCCCTCTGAAATAAAGACAGTCCACCTAAGAAAAGGAAGCAATCTTTGTTGTACAGCCACTGCAGTGAAAAAATACAGTCATTCTTCCAAGATCAGCACAGATTTTATAGTAATTGTGAGATCCTTCTGTGATCATATACATGTCATGCACACAGAATGGTTCAATTTAACACATTCATATTTAGCAGGAATAATTCATCATTAGACTATGATTACAACACATAATACTAAAAGAACAACAGTGTGACCTGAACAAGTCTGTTTGCAAGACTAGGGTTTATTTTTTACATGCTTCTTTCCTGTGGCTCCACATATAACAAACAAAGGTCAGAAACAAACTTATAGGAGCAGGCCCATATTTAATATTTCCCAAATGCTCTTTCCAAGAGCTAAGTTTTTTGCATCCCTGCATTGGGGAGATACTGGTCTCTATAATTGAAAGCCAGCTATTCCACAGGAGGAGATCCTTAAATGAGAAAGCAAGACTACTGCAGGTGGAACTCCCTAGTGACAAAATCCTCAAGTCTTCACTCTCTTAATTATATAGGAGGGGCAGATGCATTTCAGAGCAGAAAATCTTGAAGATAGCCAGTTCACGTAGGGCTTTAAAAGGCAATAACCAGCACCTTGCAGTGCACTTGGAAGCTGACCGGCGGCTGATGTAACTCTTAGAGTGAAGGGTTTATGGGTGCAAATGTAAGTGTCACAATCACTACTGGATTGCTGCTTAAGTTTCTGGATAGTCTTAAATGGCAATCTCATTTAGCATAGGTAATAATAATACAATTGCACGATTACAGGAATGTGTGTGCACAACCACTGCTACTCCAGCAAATAGAATAGAATAGAGCTCCAAGGGACCTTGGAGGTCTTCTAGTCCAGTCCTCTGCTCAAACAGGAGAACCTATATCATTTCTGACAAGTGACTGTCTAGTCTATTCTTAAAAACCTCCAGTGATGGAGCGCCGACGATTTCTGAAAGCAACCTGTTCCACTGGTTAATTGTCCTCACTGTTAGGAAGTTTCTCCTTAATTCCAGGTTGCTTCTCTCTTTGATCAGTTTCCAACCATTGTTTCTTGTCCTGCCTTCTGGTGCTTTGGGGAATAATTTGATCCCCTCTTCTTTATGGCACCCCTCAAATACTGGAATACAAATGATATACAGTATAAGATATAATTGTGCAAAGGCTGTCCTGACCATAATCTCTGTTTTATGCTCAGGCAGGAGCCACAAGTCCAGGAGATCTCCCAGACTGCAAACTAGCTCAATATGGGAACTATCATCATTCAGAATTATATATTAACTATCTCTATTAAGCGTCTTATCCACAGCTACTTGGTCTTAGAATTCAGCCTAATTCTGTTCTTCCCCATTCAGACCTAACTGTAATACATTGGCTCAACATGTTGATTTCTTGAATCATAGGCCTGGAATGGACCTTGGAGATCTTCCAGTCCAGGGCTTTTCAACCGGTGGCACGCGTACCACTAGTAGTACGTTGGCACCTGGCAGGTGGTACGCATACAATGGGATGAACAGCACTGTTAAAAACAAAATGTAAAAAAAAGTGTAAAAGTGGATGAGGTGAAGCGGCAGCAGTGCCACACAGGCTTGTGGGAAAGTCAACTGGAACTGTACATTGCCTCAGTCCTACTGAGAGCCCAGGATGAAAGCATGCAGCTCCAGCTGATTGGTGGCGGTCTTGGGGGTGGCAGGCAGCCTCACACAGTCTTTTGGTAGAGATTCAGCTGGAGCTGCGCAACAATTGCCTGGGTCCTGCTGAGAGCCCAGGATCAGCGCGCACTGCTCCAGCTGATTGGGGGTGGCAGGTAGCCTTGCGCAGTCTTCAGGCAGAGATTCAGCTGGAGCTGCAAGGGGCATTGGGTCCTGCTGAAGGGGAGAGAAGAGATGATATTAAAGGAGGTGGGGAAGAGATGATATTAAAGAGGATGGGGGAAGAGATGATATTAAAGGAGGTCGGGAAGAGATGATATTAAAGGGGGTGGGGGAAGAGATGATATTAAAGGGGGTGAGAGAGGACTACCTGTACTTTGTCACTTTTGATAGGGATCCAGCTCATCCATTTTCCCCACAAGCCTCTGTAATTGTGATCTTTTTATCCTCTCCATATGTTTTCCTGAATAAGAAAGGTTTGACATTGGAAAGTTTAATCAGGATGAACACTGATTTCTTAAGGCTTCTTAATTTTCAGAGTGAAAGGCGCCTCTCTCAAAGGTGTAATCTTTGCCATTTACGTGTAATCTCCTGTCACCACTTTAGTTGTGTTAGCTAGCCAAGAAGGAAAGGCATCCAGTCCAATCCTAAATGCTTGAGTTTAAATATAATTTGCAAGATATAAAGTAAGCTGGGTAAGTCTTGATTTAGTACAGTGGTGGCGAACCTATGGCATGCATGCCAGAGGGGGCATTCAGAGCCCTTTCTGCGCCATCACCCCAGCCCCACCTCCCCCCATGGCCCCCTCCTCATCAGCAGCCCCCCTGGAGGAAAGTCGCCCCCGGACGTGGCCTGCACAGAGCAGCACAGCCAAGAACATGGACATACCCAATTCCAGCAACCATTTCTTATATGGTTATAATGAAGAGAAGGATGAGGGGTGACATGATAGCATCTTCTAATATTTGAGGGGTTGCCACAAGGAAGAGGAGGGGGTCAACTGTTCTCCAAAGCCCCTGAAGGCAGGACACCAGCAGTTCACCTCCCGATGACCCTCACCTAGTTTAACCTACCCATCACAAGACCCATCACAAGCCTCTCACTGATGACTCACACCTGATCCATCACAAGGCCCTCACTCGACATATCCACACCCGAAGCCCTTATAAACAGAACAACACCGACACTTACATCCCCTAAAACACCACTGAAGATGTTACCTACCCTGGTAATGAAATGTTCCCACAAGCTCAGAGAACAAATCTCCACCCTCATCCTACACCCAGGCTGCAGATATTCACCACTATTGCATATATGTATATACCCATAGGCATACATACACATACATGTACACATGGTACCCACAAACATACACATTATATACAGTAGTGGGATTCAGCCGGTTCTCACCACTTCGGCAGAATCAGCAGCTAATTTTTTGTTGCCCAGGCCCAGAACAGACTTCCAGAAATGGCATCCACACAGAGAACTGGTTGTTCTCATATTTGAATCCCACCACAAATTTTATATATATATATTAATCACAGTCCATCTAGAATACACAGCAGAAAACAGAGTCCTGAGAGTTAAAGAAGGTTGATCCTGTATGGTACAAAGCTATTACGGAATCTAGTCGTTCTGCTTCAGATACCATGCAAGCGCCCTCCAAGAAGGAATAACTTGTGTACTCTGAGGAAGATGAGAGCTATGCCAGAGGTTCAACCATACTAGACAGGTTTCATCAGAGGAGTCAGACAAGGAGTGTCTCTCCCATAAAAAATATGGTGAGACGTAAATTTCAGAATGCCATACCAGCTCGGATGTCGCCCGGGTTAACAAGGTCCGCGCTAGATATTGGAGTTCCTGGATATCTGGTGAAAAATGGGTTACAGGACTCAGGACTGTTGGCTGAGCAACCAGGGCCAGCAGCTGCAGAACTACTGGAAGAAAAGGTGTCTACCCGTCGCAGATACACAGTGATTGAAAACAAAGAAATAATGATCTGTTACTACAGATCAAGTCCAACAAGAAGAGGATATCTAAAACGAATGCACCAGTTCTGGAAAGAACAACATCCAGAATCAGAAATAACAGAACAGAGACTAGCAGATCAACGCCGATTTATAATACAAAATAAAGTATTCACAGAAATCGAATTGGACGAACTGCAAAGGTTTACCCCGGGCAAAGAAATCAAAGCCTTACCAGAAATCATTCAGAATGTAGAGGCAAACCAGGGGGAGTTGGCAGTGAAGGAATCCAGCAAAGATATACAACTGTTCTCATTTGGAAACCAGGCACCTCTTCCTCAGGAAGAACAAAACCCTCTAACTAAAGAAATAAAAGAATTGAAACAAAGAATAACTGAACATCTAGAACAGCACAAAAACAACAGAATAAGGCTGCCTGCATTGAAGCTTGTTCCAAAGAAACAGCTAGCACAAGCATTAAAAGATGCAAATACTGCAATATCAAGTATAAGCACCAATTCACTGCAAGAAACAAACCAACTAATGTACAGCACAACTGCAGTTATAACTGAATACCTGGGATGCAAAATCAACAAAGAAGAAAAACAAACAAACAGTGCACCAGAAAAATGGAAGGTTAGACTAGAAAATAAGATCAGCAAGTTAAGATCACATGCAAGCAAGCTAGAACAGATGAAAGAAAAGAAGCTGAAGAACAAGAAGACCAAAGAATACCTAATCAAGAAATACCACTTAGAAACAAGGAAGATCAAGGAAGCACTGGAAATAATAAAGCAACAAATAACAGCTATAGCCAGGAAAATCAGTAGATATGAAGCTCGAATTGCAAACTATAGGCAGAACCTCCAATTTCAATCCAATCAGAAACGTTTCTACCAATCCATCAATGGAGAAACTGCAAGGAATCAGTCAGTACCTGACAAGGAAGAAACAGTGCAGTTCTGGAAGCAGATATGGGATAACCCAAAGAAATACAACAAGGATGCGGCTTGGTTAAAAGAGGTGGATGCAAATAAAACAGAAGTTGAAATGAAAGAACTAGTAATAACAACAAAAATGGTAGAAAAAAGAGCAAGAAAATCAAAAATTGGTCAGCACCAGGTGAAGATGAACTGCATGGGTTTTGGTTGAAACATCCAACTGTTATACACCCACTGATTTCCAAGCAGTTCAACAATATACTACAAGGAGGAGAAATTGAAAAGTGGCTAACAACTGGGAAAACCTACCTAATAATGAAAAATCCAGCAAAAGGGGCAACACCAGGTAACTACAGGCCAATTACCTGCTTACCAACAACTTTCAAATTACTAACTGGTGTGGTAGCTGATGCAGTACAACAGCATCTAGTTGAAAACAATCTCTTTCCACCTGAGCAGAAAGGAAACCGCCCCAATAGCAGAGGAACAAAAGATCAACTCCTAATAGACAAAATGATCTTGGAAAACTGCAAGAGAAGGAAGACCAACCTGAATGTGGCATGGATTGACTACAAAAAGGCATTTGACTCTCTGCCACATGATTGGATAATAAAGTGCCTAGAAATAACAGGAGTCAGTAGAAACATCAGAAAATTTGTGCAAAGATCGATGGCACAATGGAAGACACAGTTGCAGATCAATGGTGAGAAGCTGGGAGAGGTTAATATCAAGAGAGGAATATTTCAAGGAGATTCATTATCACCATTACTATTTGTTATTGCACTGTTTCCTCTGTCAACAATACTGAATAACTCATGACATGGCTATCAAACATCAAAAACATCTACCAGACTATCCCATCTCCTTTACATGGATGATCTGAAGCTGTATGGGAAAACATCATCTGAAATAGAATCGCTGCTCAACACTGTCCGTATATATAGCCAAGATATTGTTATGGAGTTTGGCTTGGACAAATGTGCCACACTTACTATCAAACAAGGAAAAGTAGTGAAAACTGAAGGAATCAAGATGCCCCACGAAAATAACATTAAGAGTCTGGATGAGGAAGAGTACTACAAATACTTGGGTATCCTTCAAGCTGACAACATCAAGCACACTGAAGTCAAGAAAAAGATTAGAGGTGAATACATCAAGAGAGTGAAGAAGATCTTAAAGTCCAAACTCAATGGAGGAAATACCATAAAGGCAATCAACACCTGGGCAATCCCAGTCATTAGGTACACAGCTGGAATAGTGGACTGGACTCAAGCAGAACTAAAAGCAATGGATAGGCAGACCAGAAAAATAATGACAATGAATCATGCCCTTCATCCACGCAGTGACATTGATAGACTTTATCTACCAAGGCAAATATGTGGGCGTGGAATGCTACAAGTACATCAGATGGTTGAAGAAGAAAAAATGGCTTTGGAAGAATATCTGAAGAACAATGATGAAGATGCACTGAAATTAGTATATCAGGAAGGCTTACTGACTACTGGAGAGACCAAATTGGCCTACAAGAAAGACCAAATGAAGAACAGAATAGAGGCATGGGAAGACAAAGCACTACATGGCCAATACATTAAAAAAATAGCTGGGAAAGCAGATAATAAGAAGACCTGGCAATGGCTAAGAGCAGGAAAATTGAAGAAAGAGACCGAGGGACTAATTCTGGCTGCACAAGACCAAGCCTTAAGGACAAATGCATATAAAGTCAAAATTGAGAAGACAGCAACAGACAGTAAGTGCCGCCTATGCAAAGAAGCTGAAGAAACAGTGGACCACCTGGTAAGCTGTTGCAAGAAGATTGCACAGACTGACTACAAGCAGCGGCATGACAAAGTAGCAACAATGGTGCATTAGAAGATCTGCAAAAAATATCATTTGCCTGTAAGCAAAAACTGGTGGGATCATAAAATAGAGAAAGTCATAGAAAATGATAAAATTAAACTGATCTGGGACTTCAGAATTCAAACAGACAAGCACCTGCAACATAACACCCCAGGCTTAACAATTGTCGATAAGAAAGACAAAAAAGTTTGGATAGTGGACGTGGCAGTGCATGGAGACAGCAGAATAGACGAGAAAGAACTGGAGAAGATAACAAAATACAAAGACCTACAAATAGAAATAGAAAGACCATGGCAAAAGCAAGCCAGGGTAGTACCAATAGTAATAGGCTCCTTGAGGGAATCTATAAAAGGAGCAGTTTTGGCAGGAGAGTGAGTGAGCAGCCTTTGGAAGTGACCAGTGGTGGGTTTCAAATCATTTAACAACCAGTTCTCTGCCTTGCCTCCCCTCCATCTTGGTCGGGCTGGGCTGCTCGGGGGTCAGCTGGGGTGGGTGCAGGAGGATGGGGGTCATCAGGTCCCAGGTGGGAGAAGACAACAGGGTCTGGCTAGGGGGGGCGGGACACCTCCACGGAAGAAAGCCACCCCCCTTACCAGCCGAGCCTCTCATCCACACTGTTGTCATGTAGAATTGCATAGAAAGGGAACCAGGCAGGGAGCTGGAAGGGGCGACTGGCAGGAGAGAATCAGAGCTGCCATCTCCCTTCCGCAGTGCAGCTCCATCGGCGTGGGCAAAGACAGCCCTGGGATGGCCAGAAAGGAGCCTTCACCTGGTGCGGGCCCTGTCTACGATGGCGGCAGCTCCTGCTGCTGCTCCGAGCCCCTTGACCAGCCAACCAAACAGGGAAACAGGAGGCGGCAGCAGTGATCCCTGCATTGCCAAGCCCAGCCGGCCTTGCGCTGGTGGAGGCAGCGGTAGGGGAAGGTGAGCTGTAACACATGCCCACCCCTCCCCACTGCCACTCTACATCATCCCGCACGCCTGTCCCAGAGGCACACACGGGACAATGTGGGGCAGCAGTGGCAAAGGATGGGCACATGCCAGATCCCACTTTTCCCCACCACCCCCACCAGCACTTCCTGATCTGCCTGACACCATCGGCCCCCGCACAGAGAGGCCAGTGAGCGCATGGGGGCTGATGGTGTCCATCAGCAGCCACAGCATGCTGGCTGTCCTGCATAATAGTAAACTGGGCAAGGAGCCCCATCGGCACGGGCGGAGATGGTCCCAGGACGGCTGGAAGGAAGCCCGGCCCATCCATTCAATGGCTCTGATGGGGGCGGCTTCTGCTTCTGCTCCAACTGGTCAACCATGCAGGGAAGCAGGAGGGGCAGCTGTTCCACGAGATCTGCTGCCTCGTCGGGCTACCAGGGAGCAGCCAAGGCGGCTCCAGACCCTCGGCTGCCCCTCCACCTTCTCCTGCTTTCCTGCATGGTGACCGATCAGAGCAGCAGCAGAAGCCACCCCTGTCAGAGCTGTCGAGTGGATGAGCCCAGGCTGGGCAAGGGCTTCTGGCCATCCCAGAGTCATCTCCACCCATGCCGATAGGGCTCCATGGCTAGTTCACCATTATGCAGGACAGCCAGCATGCTGTGGCTGCTGATGGACACCGTCACTGGCCTCTGTGTGTGGGGGCTGTTGGTGTCAGGCAGCAGATCTGGAAGCAAAGCTGTGCCGCCCAAACTCACACTGGTGGGGGTGGCAGTGGCAGGGGAAGGCAAATCTTGCATGCGCCCACACTTTGCTGCTACTGCCCCACATTATCCTGCATGGGCCTCTGGGACTTGCATGCAGGACAATGTGGGGTGGCAGCGAGAAGGGGTAGGTGTGCATCACAGCTCACCTTTCCCCGCCACTGCCTCTACCAGCACGAGATTGGGCAGCACAGCTTTGCTTCCAGATCTGCTGCCAGCCGGGCTTGGTGATACAGGGATCACCGCTGCCGCCTCCTGCTTCCCTGTGTGATTGGCGATCAAGGAGCTCAGAGCAGCAGGAGGAGCAGCAGCCGCTGTCAGAGCCACCGTGTAGACAGGACCCGCACCAGGTGAGGGCTCCTTTTCGGCCGTCCCAGGGCTGTCTCTGCCTATGCTGATGGGGCTACACTCTGCCCATGCTGATGGGGCTGCCATGATGCAGGACAGCCAGCAGGCTGTGGCTACTGACGGACACCGTTGGCCCCCATGTGCTCGCTGGCCTCTGTGTGGGGGTGCCGATGGTGTGAGGCAGCAGCTGCTCCAGCCCCTGTCTCACCTTGCCCTCACCCTGCAGGACAAGCCTCCAGCCCACCACCCCACCTGCCAGAGACCCCCTGGATCTCCCCAACCCTGCCCAGCCCCCACAGGTATCCCCATGAGCCACGCCCACCCAGTCGGCCATGCCCACCCAGCACCTGGCGATAAATTTTTGGGTTGCACTTTGGGCACTCAGTCTCTAAAAGATTTGCTGTCACTGATTTAGTATATGCACCATAACTGAGATCTTTTCATTATTTTTATCCTTTCCCAATGCAGATATTATGAAAAACATCCCAGTACAAATACATTTAGCTAATTATAATGGTATTTAGAAATTATATTATTTCTAGAATAGTTTTCTTCCAATTTTCACTGAAGGAAGCCTGAGATTAGGCTATGCCACTTAGACTTCCATATTCCACAATAAAAATAGATAAAATATTAAAAATATCTTTATATAAAATTGCTGTTAAAGAGAGCTGTGTTAGTGAATAGTGTTAAAACAAACAATGAGTCTGGTAGCACCTTTTAATAACATTTGTTAATTGAGAATTGCTACCAGATGCTTTCTGATTTTTTACCACTATATAAGAATTAGTAATAAACAGTCCTTGTTAATTTTGGTTTCTGTCTGACAGGCAATGTGGAAACCAGCCTATGATTTCATGCTAACATGGAGTAATCAGATGGGAGACAGTTACCGTGATGTTACCCAAGAGCTGCACATTGGTCTTGATAAAATGAAGAATCCTATTACAAAACGTTGGAAACATCTGACTGGAACCCTAATTTTAGTAAATTCTTTGGAAATATTACGAGCAGCTGCTTTTAGCCCACAGGAAGAATATGATGATTATGCCCTCTGATGGAAAGTTTTGTCTCATGCAGTCTTGTATTTGTTATTAGTTCAAGAAAAAGAGCTTCTGAATAGCCAAAGTTTGGAGCATGATTCCTGAGCTAAAAAAAATCAATTTTCTTTTCCTCTTTGCAGAAGATTCCAAAATCTTAGTCTTTTACATATTCTGTACTGGACAACTTTCATTATGTTCAAAATCAGACTTTTTAAAAACATTTGGCAGTACTAGACTGAAAGCTCAAATCATTTTGATAAAGACCTTGTCATTTTTACATAATATGGGAAACAGTTTCCTTCTTTTTATATTAACACTTTGAATCATTGATATAGAGAAGCACAAATATATCTCCTTGTAGGATTTGGATTTTAATGTGTTCTTGTGAGAATTGCCTTTCAGTTCTTGCTCCAGCATCTCTGTGATCTTGTCAATAATGATACAGTTCTGTATGATTTCTTTTTATGTAAGAAAAGATGGGCACACTTTTTTCAACTTAGCTGATGTTTCTTACATCACAATTTAGCACTGCAAGTTAGTGTTCATGTAAAAGACTTGTTTCACTCTTGTATGCTTTAGATCTAAGGGCAAAAAAGCGAAGTAAAGCAAAAACCCTAAACAATTTTTGTTAAAAATAAATAAACCTTAATGGATGCCATTTATGGATGGAAGTACTGCCTTCCTCCATTATCACAGAAGTTATCTAACAATAATGTATGCTTGTCATCTCTAATAGCAGATTAGATCTTCAGAAATTTACAATGTCAGGCTATATTTAAAATATGGAAGATTGTTTTTTCTTGTTTTGGGACTATATCAATTGAAAATCAAAAGACATATCATGTTATTAAATTAAAAATAAATATAAATATAAAAATTAGTAGGCTAGAGAAAATTCTAAATTTGAACTGTTTTTGTTATCTAGATAGCTAGATGGGGGTCTCCTTTAAAAGAAAAAAGGTCATTTATGTGTAGTCCACATGCAGTTGTTGAAGTATGTGTAAGCTAAAACGTAGATTTACTAAGTATTAGGCCTAATTAAATTGGAAGAACAATTGGCCAAACAGAAGTGTTTCATTGGACAATTCTTTGTTCATTTGCAGATTCTAGATCAGGGGTGTCAAACTGCCAGCCCACAGGCCGGACGCGTCAGGTGTAAGCCGCGCCCACCCCATTGCCAGCAATGGCAAAACTGGCCCAATACATTGCGCGACGTCACATGACGTCGCGAGTTTGACACACCTGTTCTAGATCAATATATGCTATAGCATATGCAGAATTCATATGGGCAACAAAGAATCAGCTCTGGGACTTCATTTAACCACACAAAACTATATTAAAGTAAATAAATCTAGTTGTACTGCTACAGGTTTTGTGAAATCACTTCCAATATATATATTTAATTGGGGAGCTTTTTTCCTTTCCTTTTTTTTTGTGGGGAAAAAAGCCAAAACTATTTTACTGCTTGGAATATTTTGCCTTTCAATCAACTCTGATTATTTGAAACAGCTTTTTCTATTTGGAAGTTCAAAGTTTCATTAAATCAGAAAGTAGTTTGCTAGAAAAGAAGTTTTCATTCAAATTTAATAGAAGAATACTTTTAAAAATCCATTGTTCTGTTCATTCTGTTTAAGCTCTCTCTAATGAAAACTAATTTAAATTATTTCATAAGGAACAGAAAGATGTCTTTTCAAGCTTTCATATTATGTGTTTCAATTATTTTGCAGAGTTCCTATTTTTAAACCAACAACTATTGTGTTGCAGGTTTATCACAAAAAAGCTTCATAGACTTGTTATAAACTGGTGAACTGGATTTTAGCAATAACATTAAATAAAATTAAATGCCATTTATCATGACATTTAACAATCTTCCTTTATAACCAGCTGAACTGTGTAAAAAATGAATTACATCCAACTACTTACTGTCTTGTTATTGATCATCTGTCAATGCTGTCTTTCATATCTTTTAATCCATTATTTCAATAAGGAAAAACTCTTCCAAGCATGTGCTGAATTGGATTGTGACCTGTGAAAGTTCATGCAACAAAACATTTGTTCTAGTCAAAATTAATTCACATGAGATAGTAAATACATTTGTGATAATAATGGACAACTTTGCTTATTGTGTAGCATAAAAAAATGAGCGAGAACTAGATGTGCTATAGCAGTGGTGGCGAACCTATAGCACGGGTGCCCTCTCTGTGGGCATGCATGCCGTCGCCCCAGTCCTAGGCCTTCAGCTGGGTTTTATAAAACCTTTTCGCTTTAGGCCTCCGCCGCCATGTGCAAAAAAAAAAAAAGATTCAATCAGTCAATTTCAACTTCTCATGGGAAAAAAAGATCTTGTAAAGTTGGAATTAATTGATTGAACTTTTTAGTCCCACCCAGTCTGCCGTTACCACCACAGCCACGCTCACCCAATGGGCCACACCGCCTGGCACTCAATGATGCATAAGTGGGTTTTAGGTTGCAGTTTGGGCATTCAGTCTCTAAAAGGTTCGCCATCACTGTGCTATAGGAACAGAATAAACACAATCTCATTCAGATTCAGTAAGTGCTTTTTTTACACTGTTAGACTGAAAATAAAGCAAGGAATATTTTGTATCTCTATATGCACTTAAAAGAAACATCTTATACACAGTGATGTACGATACTCTAGGCTTATAAATAGAAGATAATCCATGCTTATACGTGGGTATAAATGTTCTGGTGGCATTGACAAATATCAAACTGGTGTTCCTGTACTTAAAGGAGCAGCCCTATTTTTCCTCTGGATCATCATGGCTCTGTTGATTAGCAGACATGGAATTTGCGAGAAGAATGTGTTCTCAGATCTGAACTGCAGAAATCCATACAAATGCTATGCGGGCCTTGAGTTTTATGGACTTAGTTACCTTATGAGTAGTGGCATTTGTAAAAACAGAGTCAAAGCAATTAATAGAATTTTAAATTAATGCATAAGTGGTTTTTATGAATGCATTTTTGCAATTTTTGTGAAATTACTTCAGCTCTTGTACAATAATGTTATAATACAGTTTCCCTAGTGAATTGCACTCTGAGACCTTTTGAATCTACAAAAGACTGATCTGTTAAGGTGATATTTTTTCTGATTTTCATTAAAGTACACTTAGCACAGAGTTGATGTATTTGTTCAATCAAATAAGTATGCACTCTACAAATATTTCACTGTATTTTATATGTCAAAAACTATAGAATTAAAATATATTTTAACACAACTTTGTTTCACCTTATTTTATGGAAGCTTGAAATGTTAAAAGCAGATATAATTGTGTTGTCCCTGGCTTGGAGAAGCAGGAAAACCAATTGTTTTAACTGTCTGGCCTTTCTTGGAGACATTTTATAACTGCTAAGAGGCCTATTATACACGAATGCAGAACTAGTGAATGCCGAACATCAATTGAACAAGTATGTTTCACTTTAGACAGATATGAAATGTGAAAAAGGACACAATTGTGTTCTCCCTAGCTTGGATGCAGGAAAACCAATTGTTTTATCCATCTGACCTTTCTCTGAGGAGATAGGAAGCAGAAAAAATAATATTTTTCCGGTCCCAGACTTTCTCTGAGAAATGAGTCCAATGCACAAGTTCTACTTGCTAGAAGGTCCATGATAGCAAATGCCGAACTTCAATTCAGCAAATACAAATCACTTTTGAGACAGACATGAAATTTTAAAAAAACAGACACGTAATCCTGTTCTCCCTAACTTGGAGAAACTGAAAAACCAATCATTTTACCTGTCTGGCCTTTCTTGAACATTTAGGGTTCCGGTTGGGGTTGGGGTTAGGGGTAGGGTTAGGGTTGGAGTTAAGATGGGATTTAGGGTAAGGGTTAGGATTTGGGTTAGGGTTATGGTTCCGGTTGGGGTTAGGGTTAGGGATGGGGTCGGTTGGGGTTGGGGTTAGGGTGGGAGTTAGGCTTAGGGTTATAGTTATGATTAGGGTTAGGGTTAGGATATGGGTTAGGGTTAGGGTAAGAGTTAGTAGTTAGGGTTAGGGTTCCAGTTGGGGTTGGGGTTAGTGTTAGGGTTGGAGTTAAGATGGGATTTAGGGTTATGGTTAGTATTTAGGGTTAGGATTAGGGTTGTGGTTCCAGTTGGGGTTAGGGAAGGGAATGGGGTGGGGATTGGAGTAGGAGTAGGGGTTGGGGTTGGATTAGTGTTAGTGTTAGAGATAAGTATACTATTTGTGTTAGGGTTCAGTTCCAGTTAGGTTAAGGTTAGGGTTAGTGTGAGGATTAGCTTTACCATTAGGTTTGTTTCCAGTCATGGCTAAGAAAGGGAGTTGGTGTTAAATTGTTGGATGTTGTCAAATGAAGAGAATTTGATGGCTTTTCATTCTGACTTTCTTTGTGGACCGTAGTCAAATACATGGGAAAATACTATTGACAATGAAAATGAAAGTCGGGTTAGGGTTAGGGTTGGAATTTGGATAGGGGTAAGTTTAGGGTTAGGATTGGGGTTATGTTTAAGGTTAAGGGTTTTCTTAGGGTTGTGGCTTGGGTTTGGATAGGGTTGGGTTCGGATGAGAGTCAAGATCAAGGTCAGGGTTAATGTTAGGGTTACCCTTAGGTCTGTTTGCAGTAATGGCTGAGAAATGGTGTTAGTGTTTGATTGTTGGATGCTCTCAAAGGAAAGAGAATATAACAGCTTTTCGTTCTGACTTTTTTTGTGTCCATAGTCAAATACATGGGAAAATACTATTGGCAATGAAAGTGAATGTCAGGTTAGGGTTAGGGTTGGGTTAGGTTTAAGGTTAGGGTTAGGATTATAATTAGGGTGGGAGTTAGGGTTAGGGTTATGGGTAGAGCTATGGTTAGTACTTAGTAGAAGTTAGGGTTTGTGTTAGGGTTCGGGTAAGGATAAGAATGATAAGGTTAGGGTTAGGGTTAAGATTGTGTTAGGGTTGGGACTTGGGTTTAGTTAGGGTTGGGTTTGGGTTTGGGTTTGGGTTAGGGTCCAGATCAGGGTCAGGATCAGGGTTAATATTAAGGACAGGGTTACCATAGGTGTGTTTGCAGTCACAGCTGTCAAATGGGGTTAGAGTTAGTTTCTTGGATATTCTCAAAGGAAAGACAATGGGATGCAATTTTGTTCAGACTTTTTTGTGGGTCGCAGTGAAATTCATGGGAAAATCCCATTGACAATGAAAATTAAACTCAGGTTAGGATTAGGGATAGGGTTGTTTGGGTTAGAGTTAGGATTAGGATTACCATTAGCTCTGTTCGTAGTCATGGCTGATAAATGGTGTTAGAGTTAGGGTTAGTGTTACTGTTCAGGTTAATGTTAGTGTTAGGGTTAAGGTTAGGATTAGGGTTAGGATTATGGTTAGTGTTGGGGCTTGGGCTAGAGTCGGGTTAGGGTTAGGATTGCTGTTAGGTCTGTTTGCAGTCACGGCTGAGAAATGGTGTTAGGGTTAGTGTTAGGGTTTGGGTTAGAGTTAGTGTGAGGGTTATATTTCATCTCTACTTATCGATTATGGAAAACCCCATTTCTGCCCTCTCTGGATTCTGTCATACGATGAAGGGGAAGGGGGGTGAACAAAGGGGTTTTATGGCCCTCCCTTTGGTACAACTTCAAAGGATTTGAATGTGGATACCACCAAAAGGACTAAAGCATAAGAATGGGGCCATCAGCTTTGATCTGCTCTTCTCTGAAGTCTCCCACCGGCAGTGAGGAAAAAGGGGGTGGAAATGTAGTGCCTGGGATTGTCGCTGGAAAGATGATGGGGTGAGGTGGGGCTGCTGGGGACCCCTTAAAATCTTGAACCGTAGGGCTTGGGTCCTGTCTAGAATGCCTGCAACCATTTTCTCTTAATAAAGGATGCCTGTTGGAAGAAATATTCCAAGAGTTCTGTCTTCTTAAGATGCAAAGTGGGGTGGGTCCTTACAGTTAGGTTTACCATTAGGTTTGTTTGCAGTCATGGCTGAGAAAGGGAGTTGGTGTTGAATTGTTGGATGTTGTCAAATGAAGAGAATTTGATGGCTTTTCATTCTGATTTTTTTTTGTGGACTGTAGTCAAATATATGGGAAAATACTATTGACAATGAAAATGAAATTCGGGTTAGGGTTGGGTTTTGGGTTGGGGTAAGGTTAGGGTTTGGGCTAGAGTTAGTGTTAGGTTTAGTGTTAGGGATAGGGTTTGGGCAGGGTTAGGGGTAAGTTTAGGGTTACGTTTTGGTATGTTTGCAGTCGCTGCTGAGAAATGGTGTTAGGGTTTGGGTTAAGGTTTGGGTTTCGGTTAGGGTTAATGTTTGAGTCTTGGTCAGGGTGGTGTTATGGTTAGCGTTAGGGGTAGGGTTACTGTTAATTTATTTGCAGTCATGGCTGGCAAATCCTATTAGTATTAGATTCTTGGATGTACCCAAAGGAAAGAGAATGTGGTGTCTTTTCATTTGGACATTTTCTATCCCTTGAACTGGACAATGCAATGCTACATGGCATTCAAAAAGCTTAATAGGCAATTTGTGGCTGAATGAGTCCTGAAGCACACTAACCCTGAGGAACTGTTTGTAATTCAAGTGGATACCAGTGATGTGTACTCCTTCAAAAGAATAAAGACAGGAATCTACAACCGTGTGCCTACACACCTCGCAAATTAAATGAGACTCAGAGAAGTTGGGCAGGAAGACTTCGCAATTAGATGGGCCTTGGAGACAGTTCCTAGAGGGGAGTAAAATCCCCTTTGAGGTGTGACTGACCGCAAGAACTTAGAAGCATTGACAACTCTTTGAAAACTCTCCCCCGAGCAAGTACAGTGTGCACAATATTTCAATCAGTTTGACTTCAACTTGAAGTACATTCTGGGGGGGGGGGGGACTTCCTAGCTGATGCCCTGTCCTTCATGCCCTAATACAAAAGTACCCAAGAGGAAGTGGTGAACCCCATTGTCCCCACAAAAGAAATGGCAGGACAGGTAATGACCAGACAACAGACAAAAAGAAAATCCCCAGACCCCAATGGCACCTTAACACAGCAGATGAAGAAAGAACTACAAATTGACACATGGTTAGGTGCCTACAGAGAGGAATTGACTATGAGGGGAGGGATGGCCTGGAAAGGGGCTAAGTTATATGTCCCAGACAGTTTACGAATACAGATCTTACACCGGAGCCATAATGCTAAACAAGCTGGCCATTTCAGGTTCCTAAAGAATTTACACCCAATAATAGTGGGAGGTGAAATGCATTATAAGATTAAACAAATCTTAGATTCTAGACTCTATAAGGGGAAATTGCAATATCTGGTACAATAGAGAGGCTACCCAATTACGGAAGCGAGGTGGGTTAAAGTTCACAATATCAAAGCAGATCACTTAATAAATACATTCCAAAAGGAATAATAATAATAATAATAATAATAATAATAATAATAATAGTAATAGTCAGAACCCATATCGATAGGCACCCCAACCTTTTGCTCCATTCCTCTTTTACTATCTCTTCTGCCTTCATTTTAACCTGAATCTCACTCTCCTCTCATCCTGGGTTCTGCCATATTCCTAGGGGGTAGGGGGAGTGCTTGAGGGTTATTGCCTTGACTTCCTCTATCCATACAATGTAACAATTTGCTTTCCTGCATTATTTCTCTGTGAACATTCCCATCCCTTACTGTCAGCTAGCAAAGGGAGGGGAAGAATGGAATGCAACCTCCGGCAATTGCTTTATCTCTGCGCTCCCAGAGAAGGTGCAAAGAGCCGCCTAAACATCGTAGCTAAAACCAGAGATGGCCTGATGTTATCTCCTCTTTCCCACGAGGAACTTAACACCTGGGGATTGGACAATTTGAACTGACCAGATGAATGAAGGGGTGGGGTTTTGCTTGGGGCACTTTCACCTATCGATCTGAGTGGGAAACCCTCAGATCCTGTCTAGTATGCTTGCTATCAACTTCTCCTAATAAAATATCCTTTTGGAAGAAACTGCTTCCATGAGTTCTACTTTCTTGGGATAAGGTTTTGAAGTGGGTCCTGATTAATAATAATAATAATAATAATAATATGCCATCAACATGTATTTACCTTCCACATTTTAGGGGGTTCTGCCTGTCAAGCATGATGTGTGTGCATGATACCACCATTACTGCTTCTTAACTTGCCAACACACTAGGGGGGAGGAGTGGAATGGAATGCAGACTCCAGACAAGAAATCTAACCATGGACGTTTCAGCAGGTGTTTGTCAACCCATGAAGACACTTTCTCATAACAAAACTTTGACACTGGATTGGACAATCTGACATGCACTAATAAGAGGAGGAAGAATTCCATATTTTAATTATAGCTTTTTGCGCAGAAAATAACCAGAGCTGGTTTTGCTTTCACTCATGCTGAAATGATGTACCCAATAAAGTTTAGCATAAAGAGATTGGATTGTCTCAGCAGTGCTTATTTGGTTGGATTCATTAGTTGGAACCCTGACAAGCAATTTCCTTCCCTGGTCACCAAAAAAGGCTTGATTTTTAAAAACAGGAAGCAGCAACATTATTATCATGAAATTCAAGCCTGAATCTCATCCCAGTGTCTGTTTTTGCATTCAACTTGAAACAAATTTTAGTTTCTGGGCATCCACATCCCTGATTATCAGGAATTTTCTTCCCCGGTCACGAGAAAAGGCTCTATTTATAAAAACAAGCAGCACAATTTTTAAGCATGAAATTCAACAGAGAATCTCTTCTCAGCATCTGTTTTTGGATTCTGTTTGAAACAGATTTTCACCGCCTGGGCACTCACATCCCTGATCCCAGCATCAGGAAGTTTCTTGTGGAATCAGCCAAAAAATCTTGATTTTAAAAAAGAAGCAGCACAATTTTTAAGCATGAAATTCAACCCCAAATCTTGTCCCGGTGTCCATTTTTCCATTCAGGTTGAAAGAAATTTTGGCCTTCCTGGCACCCACATTCCTGACCCCAATATCAGAAATTTCCTTCCCTAGGCATCAAAAAAACTATGATTTTTAAAAACAAGAAGCAGTACAATTTTTAAGAATGAAATTCAACCCCGAATCTCATCCCAGTGTCCATTTTTGCATTGGATTAAAACAAATTTTGGTCTCCGGGCACCCATGTCCCTGATCCTGCCATCAGGAATCACCTTGCCTGGTCACCAAAAAATTCTTGATTTTTTTAAGAAAGGAAGCAACACAATTTTAAAGCATGAAATTCAACTCACAAAGGTGTATTGCCATCCATTTTTGCATTCAGCTTGAAACAAATATTGGCCTTCCAAGCACCCATGTCCATGATTCCAGTATCAGGATGTTTCTTGCACAATCAGCAAAAAAGACTCAATTTTTAAAAAGTAGAAGCAGCAAAATTTTTAGGCATGAAATTCAACCCTGAATCTTGTCGCAGCATCCATTTTTGCATTCAAGTTGAAACAGATTTTCACCTCCTGGGCACCTGCATCCCTGACTCCAATATGAGGAATTTTCTTCCCTAAAAAAGCTCTATTTTTAAAAATAAGAAGCAGCACATTTTTAAAGCATGAAATTCAACCGAGAAACAAGTCCCAGCTGTCAGGGCCCACTTCAAAACCTCATCCTAAGAAAGCAGCACTCTTGCAACAGTTTCTTTCCAAAAAGAACTTTTATTAGGAGAAGCTGATAGCAGGCATAATAGGCAGGATCTGAGGGTTTCCCACTCAGATCAATAAGTTAAAAGAGTCCCAAGTAAACCCCACCCACATAGTTCATCCGGTCAGTTTGAATGGGCCAATCAACAGGTGTTAAGTCTGCTGGGGGAAAGGAGCTGATAACGAGATCCAATCCCATGCTTGTGAAGATGTTATTGGGTCTTCGCACCTTCCCTTATGCAGCAAGAGATAAGCCAGATGGCCAGAGGCACATTCCTTTCTCACTCCAAGGTAACATCAAGGGAGAGATAGTTCAAAGAACATGTTGGTAGAAATAGTGGAAAGAATACATTGTAGCAAAGCAAAGAAACATACCACAAAGCTTTCCCCCTCCCCCTCAGGAGAATGGCAGAACTCTCAATAAGAAATATGAAGAAATGAAATAGATTCCCCTCTCCCAGGAAAAGAATGGGTTCTGACATCCTGCCCCCCTTAAAAGAAAGATCCATCTGTAGAAAATAAAACAGAATAAAGGGAGACAAGGATTAGTCTGGTTTATCTGGGTATGCAGCGTGAAATTTGCTAAGGAGTCGGGGGGGGCTAATATGACATTTCTGGACCCACTTGTTTTGGGAAGGCAGCAGGGGTTTCCACGCTACCAGGTATTGGGTGGAATCATGATGTTTTCTGAAGTCTAGGATTTCTTTAATTTCAAAATGTTGTTCGCCTACTACAATGATTGGAGGAGAGGGAGGAGCTGCAGCTGGCCTTAAGGGCGACTGCGGTTCACATTTTAAAAGACTGCAGTGGAAAATTGGGTGAACTTGTCTGAGTGTCTTTGGAAGTTCCAATTCCACTGTGATGGAATTAATCATTGTTTTAATAGGAAATAGTCCCACAAATTTTGTTCCTAACTTTTTTGAGGGCTGTAGGGATTTTAGATATTTTGTTGACAGATAAACTTTCTCTCCTACTATAAATGGTTTGGGTTCACTCCGTTTTTTATCTGCTTGGATTTTATATGCTTCCCTAGCTTCGTCTAACACCTTCCTCACAACAGGCCAGGTATTTTTCAATTGTGCAATCCATTCCTTCAGAGAAGGATGGTGGGATCACTTGATGGGAGTTTAGGCATCAGGTTAAAACTTTGCCCTATTGCTACTTAGAAGGGAATGTAGCCCGTGCTGGAATATACTGCATTGTTATAAGTGACTTCTGCGAAGGGGAGCAGTTCAGTCCAATTGTCTTGCTGGTAATTGATGAAACACCTTATGCTCCAGTACTGAGTTCGACCGTTCAGTCCCACTATTCGTCTGCGGATGATGACTAGATGACAACCCCTGGGTGGTCCACAACAGTCCTAGGAATGCTTTCCAAAACTCTGATATGAACTGTACTCCTCTATCTGATATGATTCATTGTGGGGCCCCATGAAGTCGATAAATATGTTGGACGAATAACTTTGCAAGTGTCTTTGCACTGGGAATTTTTTGGCATGGGATAAAATGTACTTGTTTAGAGAACAAATACGTAACGACCCAAATGACTGTGTTTCCCCCACTTTCTGGTAACTCCACAATAAAGTCCATAGAAATTTCCTTCCAAGGCACTGATGGGGTTGTTACTGGTTGTAATAAGCCTGGGGTCTTCCTTTACATTATTTTTTTTTTAATTTTTTATTTTTCCAAACTCTCCCCAATACATATACCATGATATTTATCAGATGTTAACATACATTCTTTTTACATTCATATATAAGATACTTTTAATAAAATGAAATAAATACATACACATGACTTTTGATGTTGCTCGCCCATTTCCCCTTTCACTGTATCCACACTCCTTCTTCTCTACCTTCTTTCTCCCTTTCTTCTCTTCCCTACTTCCCTATTCTTCTCTTCTCTTTCCTTCACCATTCTCCTCCCTTTTCTCCCCACTTCTCCTCTTCTCCTCCAACCTTCCTACTTCCTTCTCCCCTCCTTTACTCTTTCTCTCTCCTCTCCTTTCTTCCCTCTCATCCCTCTTCAGATACAATTCAAGAGTAATGTCCAAGCAACTCCTCTCTCCAAATTTCCCTATCTGTATTATATACAATAAGATTAATTTTCTCTTACATTAATACTTCTATTTATCTAACCTTCTCGGTATATACTTCTATAAATATACTTCCTTTGCATTCTCTTAGCTGCCACACAGATTGGACAACTGGCCATGTAACTTTCAATGTCCTTTTTTATTGACAGCCACCAAAACTGCCTTTTCACCAGGTATAAAATTTTTACAAATTCGAAATGCCCAGCTGATTTTGAATCGTGGCATACTTGCATGAATGTCAGTCTCTGGTTTTTTGGGATGTATAGCTTCCCTCCCACCCATGGTAAGCTATCAGTCATTGTGCATAGGTTCTTGTGGCTTAGGAACCATTCGGTTTCTAGTGCTTTTTTTTAATTCAATCCCTGCTTGGCTTGCTAAGGGTTTTTGGAGTTTGACTTGTGCTCGGGTGATTACTTGTGCTGTTAATTGTTTTGATGGCATCAGTGGGTCTGTTATTTCTGTTTTGTTGCTATTGTACTGGGAAAATCTGGACAATGCGTCTGCTAAAAAATTCTTCCCTCCCAGCAAGTGCTTTAAAGTGAAGTTAAACTGGTGGAAATGCTGCGACCATCTTGCTAGTTTAGGGGTTAGTTTCCTGGGTGTTTTTAGTGCTTCCAGGTTCTTGTGGTCAGTCCATACCTGGAAAGGAATTTTGTTTCCCTCCAGAAAGTGCCGCCAGGTAAGAAGAATCCATCAGACTGCATAAGTCTCCTTTTCCAAGACTGCCCACCTTTGCTCTGTTTCTGTGAGTTTCCTTGATGTATATGTGCAAGGTTGCAATTTCCCTTCATCATTTTCCTGTAATAGTACTGTCCCCACAGCCACGTCGCTAGCATTGACCTGAATCATAAAAAGGTTTCTCAGTGTCAGGGTGCCTTAAAACTGGCTCTGTGGAAAATAGTCTTTTTCACCTTTCGAATGTGGTTTGAGAGTCTACCGTCCATTTCAATGGCTGACTTGGCTTCGGCTTCCCCTCTTCTTTGGTCTTTAGCAAGTTAGTTATTGGTAACATAATCTGCACAAAGGAGGGGATGAATTGCTGGTAAAAATTAGCAAATCCAAGGAAACTTTGCAATTGCTTCCTAGTGCGGGGCAGAGCCCATTCTAGTACAGCTCGGACTTTCTCAGGGTCCATTTCTATGCCATTCAGTGAGATGCGATACTCCAGGTAGTCAATTTTTTCCTTGTGAAATTCACACTTAGACAGTTTGGCATACAGGTGAGCTGCCTGGAATGTTTTCAGTACAGCTCTGACTAACTTCACATGTTCCTCCATTGTTTCAGTGAATATCAAAATATCGTCCAGGTAAAGAAGCACTCCTTTGTATAAGTGCTCCCGCAGTATGTCATTTATTAATTGCATGAACATTGCAGGTGCCCCTTGAAGACAGAAGGGCAGAACTCTGAATTGGTAAAATCCTAAGGGGCAATTGAAAGCTGTCTTCCATTTGTCTCCTTCCTTTATTCTAATCCTGTAATGTGCCTCCCTTAAGTCCAGTTTTGAAAATATTTTTCCTTTCAATAGGTGTGCTAGCATGTCTTTCATAAGAGGGAAGGGGTATAGGGTTGCTCTCGCTCATTGCATTCAGAAATCTATATTCCACGCAGAGGCAAAGAGTCCTGTCCTTTTATCAAAATAATATGGGGGCTGTGGTGTTTGGCTTTGCCGGTTGGATGAAACCCCTTTCCAGGTTTTTGTCTGTGAACTTCTGCATTTCCTCTAGCTCCCATGGGCTCATGGAATACAGTTTCAACTTGGGTAACTTCGCACCTTTGAAGGATTTTGATGGAGCAGTCCGTGGGCCGGTTGGGAGGCAGTTCATCAGATTTCCCTTCACTGAATACTTCAGTTAAGTCCCTGAATTCATCTGGGATATCTTGTAACTCCTGTTCCCCCTCCCACTGTTCTTTCAGAGGGGCTCCCCCATTTTGGGGCTGAGTCAGGGTTCTTACTGCATTTCAGTCTGGGAATCTGAGTTCTCCCATTCTCCAGTCCACCCACGGATTCCACTTCGTTAGCCATGCCATGCCCAGAATAAGGGAACATTCCATACCAGGGGTCACTGCAAACATTATAGTCTCTACGTGACCCCCTCAGGTGAGCTCAGAATTCTTGGGTATCTTCTGCCATGGGTCACCAGCCTTGCTTGACAGTTTTGATACATCCCTGTGCTTTCCGATCAGCCAAGGGGTCTTCAAATCTGCATCTGAGGGCTGCTATGAATTGGTTGAAATTCTGCAATTCTGGGGCATCTGCATTGTGGAGATCCACTACCAGTCCACTGTGGTGCCATCTAGGACTGCTTGTATGTCACGGCCGTATTCCTCTATGTAGTTTAACACTTGAGTTAGGAAAAACCCCAGTTGTCATGGCTCCCCGCAGTACTTTACTTCAAGTGGCAGGAACTTTCAGATGGACCAATGCCCCTTCTTCCATCTGTGTCGGGGGCCATCTCCATCGGTGCGGCTCGACCAGGAGTGGCAGCGGCTGTAGCAACAGCTGCTGTTTCTGCAGCACTGGTAGAAGGGCTTGGAACTGCTGGCTCGCCTCCTCCCTCATCCATTCCTTCAGCTGAGCCCGGATTGGTGTTTCCCGGCCTCGGTTGGCTTTCTCCTCCTTCATGGAATCAAAAGCGACTCTCAGCATGTCAATGGCTTGCTCCAGGAACTGGCTTGAACCTGGCGGTCAGTCGTCCTCATCTTCACTAAGGCACAGTGACTTCTGCATCTCAACTTTCCAACCCGGTTGGTGACTGCTGCATCTGAGAATCACTTTCCTGGATTTCTTCTTCCAATCCTTCTTCTTCCTGACACCCATCGACCACCTGGGTTTGTGGTGGTGTTCCACGATCACTACCTCATCCAACAAACTCGAGGATTGAGAACTGTATTGGCTGGGATCTGCTAGGTGGGAGAGCTCCCCTCCCATGGCAGGTTCTTCCCTTTCTGTTCCAATATTCGACATTGTTTTTTTAGTCCCCTGGCAAGGGTCTTCCTTTTGGGTTGTTACTGCAGATCCTGCCTAATGTCAAAACCTCATCCCAAAAAAGCAAGACTCTTGGAAAGATTTTCTTTCCAAAAGGAAATTTTATTAGGAGAAGCTGATAGCAGGCATAATAGGCAGGATCTGAGGGTTTCCCCCTCAGATCAATAGGTTAAAAGAGTCCCAAGTAAACCCCATCCCAATAGTTCATCCGGTCAGTTTGAATGGGCCAATCAACAGGTGTTAAGTCTGCTGGGGGAAAGGAGCTAATAACGTGGTCCGTTCACATGCTTGTGATGATGCTGTTGGATCTTCACACCTTCCCTTATGCAGCAAGAGATAAGCCAGATGGCCAGAGGCACATTCCTTTCTCACTCCAAGGTAACATCAAGGGAGAGACAGTTCAACGAGTAAGTTTGTAAAAATAGCGGAAAGGATACATTGTAGCAAAGCAGAGAAGCATACCACAGAGCTTTTTCCTCTCCCCCTCAGGAGAATGGCAGAACCCTCAGTAAGAAATATGAAGAAATGAAATAGATTCCATCCTCCCAGGAAAATAATGCATTCTGACACCAGCGCCCATTTTTGCATTCAGCTTGAAACAAATTTTGGTCTCCCTGGAACCCACATCCCTGACTCTGGCATCAGGAATTGCTTTCTCTGGTAACCAAAAAAGGCTTGATTTTTAAGAACAGGAAGCAGCACAATTTTTAAGCATGAAATTGAACCCAGAATCTCATCCTGGCATCTGCATTTGCATTCGGGTTGAAACAAATTTTGTCCTCCTGGACACCCACATCCCTGACCCTGGCATCAGGTATCACCTTCCCTGGTTACAAAAAATGTTTGATTTTTAAAAAGAGGAAGCAACACTATTTTTAAGCATGAAATTGAACCCAGAAAGGCATCCCAGCATCTCTTTTTCAATATGGATTGAAAGAAATTTTGGCCTCCTGGGCACTCGCATCTCTGATCCTGGCATCAGGAAGTTTCTTGCAGATCAGCAAAACAATGTTTGATTTTTTAAAAGAGAAAGCAGCACAATTTTTAAGCATGAAATTCAACCCAGAAATTCATCCCAGCATCCGTTTTTGCATTTTGCTTAAAAAAATTTTTTGCCTCCCTCCTGGCATCAGGAATTTTACCAAAAAAGTCTTGATTTTAAAAAACAGGAAGCAGCAATATTTTTAATTATGAAATTCAACACCTAATCTTGTCCTAGCATCTAATTTTGCATTCAGGTTGAAACAGATTTTCACCTTCTGGAGACATGTATATCAGGAAGTTCCTTGCACAATCAGCAAAAAAGGTTTCATTTTGAAAAAGAGTTAGTAGCATAATTTTTATGTATGAAATTCAACCCCAAAATTCATCCCGGCATCCATTTTTTGCATTCGGCTTGAAAAAATTTTTGACCTCCCTGAGATCTGCGTCCCTGATCCTAGCATCAGGAATCACCTTCCCTGGTCACCAAAAAAGCTTGATTGATTTAGGCCAGGGCGTATCTCGCATTTGTTGGCAAATAGCCAATGAAGCATGAAAAGTCAAAATTTGAAACTGACCTCAAATTCAAAAAGTATACATATATTCAGGTTCCCCACTCATTGGGGAACCCGAAAAACCATTTGTTTTCCGGATCCGACCTCTCCCTCAGGAGTTAGGCCAGGGCGTATCTCGCATTTGTTGGCAAATAGTGTTATGGTTCCTGCTAACAAAACACTTCAAAGAACTTCCAGGCATTGATTTTCCTAAAAGTCATTTATTGTTACAAAATGTCGGCACAGGCATAATGAAGGTTTATGCGAGAATCTGAATTTCTCTTGCTTGCATCTAACTTTTCTTTCTAAACCTCTCCCTTATTTTGCAATCATAAGTCACATCTTCCAATTAGCCCAGAGGGCAAAGATTCACTTCTGTTCCTTTTTTCCCTCCTCCCTCCTCTGCTCTGCATTAACTCTAAAAATACCAGACAGTTTTGCATATTTTGTCAAAGGAAGAATATACAGTATTTGCAGCGTTGACAAATAGCCAATTAAGCATGAAAAGTCAAAATTTGAAACTGACCTCAAATTTGAAAAGTAAACATATATTCAGAATCCCCAATGGTTGGGGAACCCAAAAAACCTTTTTTTTCCGGATCCGCCTCAATCACCGCCTCAGTCATTTTTGGAGCCACCAGGAAGCAAATAAACTCCCAGTGTGCACCTATTTCTAGGCGTAAGGGCTCAGTTAATTGTGTGACAAGAGTCCCTCCCATCAGGGAGCCATCGGCTTGCTCAAACCTCACAGAGCTACCCATTTTGCCCATATGCCCATTTTCATGGCAAATGGCAGACTAATAATGCAGCGGGTGCATCCAGAATCAATTAGCACGTTTAAGTCCATTTGTGCCCCAGACTTAAGTTTGGCGGCCAGTGAAAAAGGCAGGATTTGTTGACTCACCATCAGGTCATTCTTTCCTTCATCGTCACTGTCAAAGGAGGGTAGAGCAGGGGCAGGTCCACCCGGAGTCTCGGCATTATCCTGAGTGGGAGGTATAATCTGGGCAATGGGTTCCTGCGTGAGCCGGTTGGATTTTTCTCTCATTAGCCGCTGAGCAGGTTTCTTTTTCATTACTGGTTCTGGTCTGCTCTGCAGTCAGGGATAGAGGACTGGACAGGTGACCGCTCGATGTCCATCTTGTCCACACTGAAAACACTTAAAAGAAGAGCATGTAGGTGGCCTGGGTCTCTCAGCCATTGCAGTAGTTGAAGTCTTTCGTGGGGGTGATTGCTGTCTGGGTAGCTCTGGTTGCTGCTCAGGTTTGTGTGCGGGAGGCTTCTTCTAGCGGGAGAGCTTAACGTCTAGCTTCACTGCTGTCTGGTACCACTCCTGTAGCCGATCAGGTACTTCTCGATAGATGCAGGCCTGAGAGAGGTGATCGTCTAATCCCTCGATGATGGATTAGGGACTGCTCAGGCCATCCCTTTATTCAACCTGCTGTCTTGCGGAACTCTCGCATGTACTCCAGGGTAGGTCTGCCAGCTTGTTTTATTTTGTGGATCTGTTCTGCTGCTTTGAGGCCTATGGATGGGTCTTCAAATCTTTCTCTCAGTCCTAGGAGGAAAAGGTGGGGATCTCCCAGTTCGGGGGCTTGCTCCCTATACAGATTGTTCAGCCATTCAGATGCTTCTCCCTCTAGGTTGGATGCAATGACATCGACATAGCACCTGGTTCCGGATAGAGATAGGTCCAGTGATTCAAGTGAGAACGCATTTGGTTGAGAAAAAAAATCAGTTTCTCTGGGTCCCCATCGAAGGTTGCTTTGAAGGGTGGTGCAATTACAGGCTGTTGCTGCTGACCCCATCCTGGCTGCAAATTTATGTCCAGGGGTTGCATGTTCAGGGGCTGTGGCCGATCTCCCTGCTGTGGTCGGTCTCCCACCAGCTGCTGATCTCCTGGTTTCTGCACCACCTCAAGCTGTTGCAAGGCCTCTGTTAGTTGTGGCAAGCTCAGTTGCTGCTGATCATCTATCTGTGAGGGGTGCCAATATGCCCATTGCTGCAGAGGCCTCAGTCTGGGATTCCCTCTGTCTTCAGGACTGTAATCCCTGGTTGGGGAACCCAGGGTCTGATCTATGAGGGAGGGGCTATAGGCTTCTCTCTGCAGGAATTGATTTCTGTTTTTCACATCTGGGGTTTGAAATCTTTCCAGTGACTCACCCAAAGTTTGAGTAGCAGGCCATTCGCTAGCTCCATACCAATCTGCTTTTGAATTCTTGGCTCCCAGCTGGGACATCTGCCAAAATTCATCTTCCCACAGCATGCTGTCTGTTGCTGTCCCACTCTGGGTTATCAGTAGCTCCTGGGTCTTCAAGCAAACTCCCTTTTCCCATGATAGATTTTCTTCCCCTGAATCTTTACAAGCTCCTCTCAAGGTTAGAGGCAGTGGACGGAGTTCAGGACCCCAGGTCGTTTGGAAAGGATTATAGATCTTGGCATGATGTTATGGTTCCGGCTAACAAAACACTTCAAAGAACCTCCAGGCATTGATTTTCCTAAAAGTCATTTATTGTTACAAAATGTTGGCACAGGCATAATGAAGGTTTATGCCAGAATTTGAATTTCTCTTGCTTGCGTCTAACTTTTCTTTCTAAACCTCTCCCTTATTTTGCAGTCATAAGTCACATCTTCCAATTAGCCCGGAGGGCAAAGATTCACTTCCATTCCTTTTTCCCTCCTCCCTCCTCCCTCCTCTGCTCTGCATTAACTCTAAAAATACCAGTTTTGCATATTTTGTCAAAGCAAGAATATACAGTATTTGCAGCATTGACAAATAGCCAATTAAGCGTGAAAAGTCAAAATTTGAAACTGACCTCAAATTCGAAAAGTAAACATATATTCAGAATCCCCAATGGTTGGGGAACCCGAAAAACCTTTTTTTTCCGGATCCGACCCTCTGGAGTTAGGCCAGGGCGTATCTCACATTTGTTGGCAAATAGCCAATTAAGCATGGAAAGTCAAAATTTGAAACTGACCTCAAATTTGAAAAGTATACATATATTCAGATTCCCCACAGATTGGCGAACCCGAAAAACCATTTGTTTTCCAGATCTGACCTCTCCCTCAGGAGTTAACCAGGGCCTATCTCGCATTTCTTGACAAAAAGCCAATTCAGCATCAAAAGTCAAAATTTGAAACTGACCTCAAATTCAAAAAGTATACATATATTCAGGTTCCCCATAGGTTGGGGAACCCAAAAAAAAAAAAAACCCATGTTTTCTGGATCCGACTTCTCCCTCAGAAGTTTGGCCAGGGCCTATCTTGCATTTATTGGCAAAAAGCCAATTCAGCATCGAAAGTCAAAATTTGAAAGTGATCTCAAATTCAAAATGTATAGATATATTCAATTTCCCCACAGGTCGGGGAACCTGAAAAACCATTTGTTTTCCGGATCCGACCTCTCCCTCAGGAGTTAGGCAGTGCCTATCTCGCATTTGTTGAAAAAAAGGTAATTCACCATGAAAAGTCAAAATTTAAAAGTGACCTAAAATTCGAAACATATACGTATATTCTGGTTCCCCACAGGTTGGGCAACCCGAAAAACCATTTGTTTTCTGGATCATACTTTGTTGGGCCAGGGCCTATCTTGCATTTGTTGGCAAAAAGCCAATTCAGCATCAAAAGTCAAAATTTGAAATTGACCTCAAATTCGAAAAGGTTAGGGTTAGGGTTAGGGGTTAGGGTTAAGTTTAAGGTTAGGGTTAGGGTTTAGGGTTAAGGTTGGGGTTGGGGTTAGTGTTAGGGTTAAGGTTAAGGTTAAGGTTAGGGTTAGGGTTAAGGTTAGGGTAGGGGTTAAGGTTAGGGTTAGGGATTAGAGGTTAAGGGTTAGGGTTAGGGTAGGGTTAGGTTTAGGGTTTGGTGTAGGGTTAGGGTTAGGGTTAGGTGGGTTAGGGTTAGGGGTTAGGGTTAGGGTAGGGGTTAGGGTTAGGGTTAGAGATTAGGGTTAGGGTTACGGTTAGGGTTAGGGGTTAGGGTTAGGTTTAGGGTTAGTATTAAGGTTAGGGTTGTTATACGCCACTTCTGCAAATGGCAACAACTCTGCGCAATTCGTTTGCTGGTAGTTGACATAGCAACAATGCTGAGTTGTTTCCATTTGCAGAAGTGGCGTATAACAACGCAGTGCACAGTAGCACTGGGTTCACCCCTTTTAAGTTAGCATCAGGTTGGATTTCATGCTAATACGAGAGTGCCCACAGAACCTCCCTCCTCAAGAATTCTGAGTGACTAGGTAAGTTCATTCCAGTGAGTCTGGAGTGATGCAAAGAAAGCTTTAATTAAAGTAGCTGAGAGTCAGAAAAGACAGGCAGATAAGAAATGGGCTACCCAGGAATCGTTCCATGTATGGGATAAGGTGTATTTGTCTACAAAGTATCTTAAGCTTAAACAAAGTTGCAAGAAGTTAGGGTCAAAGTACATAGGTCCTTCCCCCATAGTGAAAGTTATTAATCTGGTGACAGTAGAACTAAAATTGTCACGTGGTTGGGTAAAGTGCGCCTGGTGTTCCATTGTAGCTTATTGAAGCCATACAAGGAATCCAGACTGAAGCCAGCAGGGATAGCAGCTCCCGCCCCAATAGTGGTAGAAGGGGAAACACATTACAAAGTTAAGCGAATCCTCAATTCCAGAATCCACAAGGGGAAGTTGCAGTACTTAATTCCATGGGAGAGCTACCTGATGACAGAATCTAGGTGGGTGAAAGCACAACATGTAAGTGCAGATCCTTTGGTAAAATAATTCCACAAAATGTGGGACTGGCACAAGGGAAAGATTAGCAAGCATTAATGAGTATTGTCTTTGTTTTCCAGGTTCCCTTTCCTTCCTACAGGGGCAACCTGCCAAGCTACGAACCCTACGGTCTTTAGGACCACTATATGCTTTTAACTTGCCAACAGTGCGGGAGGGAGGAGAGAATTTTGAATTCACAGGTGTCCTTATCAATGTGAGAGCTGGAGCTGTTGAAGAGTTGTTTTAGTGAACTAAAGTTTCTTCTCATAATAATTACTGAATGATGTATTGGAGAATGTGACCCAAACCTGTCAGAGAGGGAAGGGAAAATTCCATCCTTTTAATTGACTGCTTCCTGCCATTTCCTCAGAGCTAGTTTTCTTTAACACTGCCAGTTTGTATTTGTTCAATAAAATATACATTAGAGAATGCAATGCCTCTGGTGTTTTGCTTTGGTTGGGCTTTTCAGCTGAAGGTTGACAGAGAGGTTCTAAAAAATATGTGTTTTACACCAAGAATTCAAATCTGCTGTTATTTTTTTAATTGCACATCATATAGTTTGGTAAATCCATGTTTGATCATATACCCCACAAAAGTCTCTTGTTACCCAAATACCGTTAACATTATTTTCTCAAAATTACACCTTGTGCTACAAAAATTAATTTTTTTCTGCATGAATCTCATCTATCTAAGCAAAAAAATAATCCATCCAATCGTAAGCTAACATCAGAAAGCAAGTATCTGAGTTACAAAAATGTTTAAGTGAGTTTCATTAAATCTTGTTTTGATTTGTTCTTCGACATCAGTTGCCAACTTGCTTCTTGGCCTCTGATATAACCATCATGTATATACATTCTACTTGCTGCCTCTGTGACCTGTTTCACACATCTCTCTATTGATTGGGCATGATAGGGCCACTGTGGTACTTGCATTGATTCCTCAATGAATCTCTTTATTTCCACTGTAATCAATTTGCACATCAAAGGTGGCTCATATACACTTTCAGACTAGTTAAGCAGCTCCAGCAGAGTGGATGCTCTGGAATTGATTAAAGGTGTTTTTCTTGCACATGCAGAAAAATCTCCCAGTGCGTCATTGTCTGCACCCCTCAAGTCAATGATTTTTTGCACACCAGCTCCACTCTCTTGAATGTCATCTGAACACAAGAGGTCTAGATTATCATTTCACTGAAAGTGTAACATGCTGAGCACTGGATGGTTGGCAAACCAGCATCTACTACAGTCTACTTTTGCTGTCTGACTTGCTGCAGCTGGAACAACACATGACATGGGTCTTCAATCCAGGAATGTTTTACTTTGATGTTGAACCAGCAAGGGTAGTACACACCAATGATGTATTCCACTATCATTCTTAAGTTTTGGAGAGTTTTGCCTTTAAAGCCATGTTTTGAAACCCATATTTGACAAAGCCTATTTGCAATTGTCAACCAGCATGAATGGCTTATGGGGCCAATTTCCAGAAGAGCCAGATCTGTGGGAAGTTCTGCTGTCCTTATTGCCTGTGTGATCCTATGTCCATACGCTTGATCAGTAGAGAGATCCTCTACAACATTGTTGCTCAGTGAAATGAGAGGCTCACCAGTTGAAACTCTGATGAATGAAGGATCAATGTCAAGTTCTGTTGCAGTGTATAGCATATTGCCAATTTTAGCTGCCCATTTGTTGTTAGACCAGGACTTCCCATCCAATTTTGTGATAGTGCCATAGGGGTAACTCATTTGCGTGGAGTGCATACACCAACCAGATCAACTTCCAGTCAAGCTTGACCTCTACCCAGTGCATGGCACCACCTTCACAGCTAGTATTAACATTTGTATAATCTCCTCCAATGGCCATCAAGCTTTTGTCAATGCCATTCTTCTTCATGAAATACACCAGATTATCTACAATAACTTCAGCAGGTTTTCCTGTTTTTGAGCCTTTATCTGGAGTGAAATGATAAAGATATCTTCCACTTGACACACTGCTCACAGAATAATGTTCTTCTTTGATGATACTAGAGAATGGCTGATCTGAATTGTTTGTTTTCATAATTTTAGTTGCATCTATTCGGCAGTCAAAGAAGATACATTCTATTTCGCCCTTCTTACAGAGCTCATAAAATTCTTGATCTAGGGACTTCATAATTTTTCCTGGGCTCTCTTGACTTTATTGTGATCAACTATAAGTCTCTTGTTTTCTTCAGTGATCAAGCTAGAATCTATGGTAATGGCAGCAGTGGCATGTAGACCAACATCATATCTTATTTTTTGCATAGCAACATTGTTATTTCTAATCAATTGTATTCAGTCTTTTATTTTGAAGTAGAGGGCATGAATGTTTGGTCTAAGACTTCTTCATAACTTCCATCACATTCCTCTTCATCTTCATCAGTTGTCTGTCCTTCATTTTCATCATAAGAACTAATTACTTCATTTGTTAGTAATGAAATGTCTGGAATACTTATATTTAGCAAGCCTTTGTCTCTCACCATCTTGCTGCTTTTGCCTTTTGACTAGTTGTTTCTGTAAGGACCCACCTCAGATGCTCTTCCCAAGAAAGCAGAACTCTTGGAACAGCTTCATTCCAAAAGGACCTTTTATTAGAAGTTGACAGCAGGCATAGAAGGCAGGATCTGAGGGGTTCTCATGTGAATCAATAGGTTAAAAGAACAACTAGCAGACCCCACCCCAATAGTCCATCCAGTCAGTTCAAATGGGTCAATCTCTAAGTATGAATCCACTGTGGGTACGGGGATGATAAGACGCCATTCCCCAGGTTATTAGGCCGTTATGTCTTCATGCCTCTTCTTCTGCAGCAAGAGATAAGCCAGATGGTCAGAGGTACAATCCTTTCTCACCCAGGGTGGCATCAAGGGAGATGGTTCAAAGAGCAAGCAGATAGAGAGAAGTGAAGAGGATACATTGTAGCACTTCCCCCTCCCCCCAGAAGTATGGCAGAACCCACAGGAATAAAGACTAAGGAAGGACCCCCTCCCTAATATGTTCTGGCAAATTAATCTGGTGTGATCCAAAAGAACTAATCTTCTATCTCTGACCTTTAATGAAAGGAAGTTCCTTCAATGGTATCTTCATCTCCTTAGGACAGGTATAGTTAATATGAGCTTTTTTTTTTTTTTTTGCAGCCAGCAGGGCAGCCGAATTCAGTACATAGAACAATTTGACACTTGCAGTTGAGGATGTCAAACAATTTGTCAAGTTTTACAGTGAAAGTCTCTTTGGCATCTAGCTTTCCTCTACCAAGAGATATGTTTTTGGCTTGATCCCAGCTCTTTTAGATCTTGTTCAAGATTTTCACTTGTGAATTTACAACAGGGGTCATGTGACTTTTGATCATCCCTAATTGAAAATTGAAAGCTGAAAAATTTGACACACCCTACCACTGTGGCGTCTAGTGGAGATGTTCTCCCAGTTTCCTCGGCTTGGTGAATCTCACTAACAGTCACTTTGACATGGGATTCATGCACCTTTAGGGTCTGAAATGTATCCCTCATAAAACGCATGTCTTGTTTCCTCCTTGTCCTTGAGCTCTTTCAGCTCTGGTTGCTGTTCATGTTGGCTGCCATGACTGTCCCAGATGAGGGTCACCCCTTTGGCTCTCCCTTCCCTCTCCCTTCTTTCTTGGTCCAATGGACCACCTGGGTCTCAATGAGTCTCCCAGGCAGGCAACCTCCTCTGGCCACTCAGAGAGGTCCAATCTGAGGGAAGCCCTAGAGGAGGTTTCTTCCCCAGCATTCAGCTTTCTCCTGGTTGCTGACTTTAGCTGCAGCACAGCCCCATGGTAGGGCTGGATGACTCTCTGGGTTGACTGAGTTTGCAAATTCTGCCTAATGTAAGGATCTGCCCAGCTTGTCCCTCAGGAAAGTAAAACTCTTCTCCATTGAGGTTAATCAAAAGAATTTTTATTGAGAGAAAGTGGTTGCAGAAAAGTCAGGCAGAATCTGAAGGGCCCACAAAGCAATTATTTCACTTCCTCTAAACCTAACCTCTATAACCAATCCACCAGCTAGGTAGATAACAGGTCATGCTTAGGGCATGATGGCCTTGGAATCAGGCTGGAACCGTCTGGGAAGGAGTCTGCTTCATTTCAAAAGACAATCCCCCTCTTTAATTCCCAAGCAGGTAAAGGAAAAGTGAAAGCATGCAAAGAATGCCAGCAACCTTCCTCCCCACCTCCAGTTGAATGGCAAGACACAAGCATGGGGGACCTGATGTCTTGTTTCAGAAAAATATGAAAAATAGCACTTTATCAACAGCTAAGTATAAAATGTTAGGTAGCTTTAGCTAAGAGATGAGACCGAGGCTGTGTCTTGAGGATGGTTATTAAAACATTCACCAGCTATAATTTAGGGAGATGGATTGCTGAGACCTTCATGATTTCCAGTATAAAAAAAATGAAGGAACAGGATTGGATAAGCATAAAAGATAAGAAGTAATTAGGTTTATAGAACCAGTTTTGGAGTCAACTAAATTATCACAGTTAGACAGTTATGACAGAACAATTAACCAGTGGAACAACCTGCCCCCAGAAGCGGTGAATGCTCCAACACTGGAAGTTTTTAAGAGACTGTACAGCCATTTGTCTGAAATGGTATAGGGTTTCCTGCCTGAGCAGGGGGTTGGACTAGATGACCTCCAAGATCCCTTCCAACATTATTATTATTATTATTATTATTATTATTATTATTATTATTATTATTATTATTATTATTATTATTATTATTATTATTGATCATCGCACAGTCAGCCAGATGTTCAGACTGGATTTGGCATTTTGTCTACCTATCGAGTCCTTACCCAGGACCTGGGATAGGCAGATGTGGATGTTTGATGGTATTACAGATATCGTCGCAGGATGGAAGCAGTTCCTAATAAGGCCGCCTTTTGCAATTGACTAATAGCGAATTTGTCATGCCAATGTGTTCAAGTGGTGCTCCAGTTGTTTTGGGATTGCACCCAAGGAGCCTATGACTATTGGTACTACCCTTGCTTGCTTTTGCCACAGTCTTTCTATTTCTATTTGTAGGTCTTTGTATTTTGTTATCTTCTCCAGTTCTTTCTCTTCTATTCTGCTATCTCCAGGCACTGCCACGTCCACTATCCAGACTTTTTTGTCTTTCTTATCGACAATTGTTAAGTCTGGGGTGTTATGTTGCAGGTGCTTGTCTGTTTGAATTCTGAAGTCCCAGAGCAGTTTAATTTTATCATTTTCTATGACTTTCTCTATTTTATGATCCCACCAGTTTTTGCTTACAGGCAAATGATATTTTTTGCAGATCTTCCAATGCACCATTGTTGCTACTTTGTCATGCCGCTGCTTGTAATCAGTCTGTGCAATCTTCTTGCAACAGCTTACCAAGTGGTCCACTGTTTCTTCAGCTTCTTTGCATAGGCGGCACTTACTGTCTGTTGCTGTCTTCTCAATTTTGACTTTGTATGCATTTGTCCTTAAGGCTTGGTCTTGTGCAGCCAGAATTAGTCCCTCGGTCTCTTTCTTCAATTTTCCTGCTCTTAGCCATTGCCAGGTTTTATTATTATCTGCTTTCCCAGCTATTTTTTTCATGTATTGACCATGTAGTGCTTTGTCTTCCCATGCCTCTATTCTGTTCTTCATTTGGTCTTTCTTGTAGGCCAGTTTGGTCTCTCCAGTAGTTAGTAAGCCTTCCTGATATACTAATTTCAGTGCATCTTCATCATTGTTCTTCAGATATTCTTCCAAAGCCATTTTTTCTTCTTCAACCATCTGATGTACTTGTAGCATTCCACGCCCACCTATTTGCCTTGGTAGATAAAGTCTATCAATGTCACTGCGTGGATGAAGGGCATGATTCATTGTCATTATTTTTCTGGTCTGCCTATCCATTGCTTTTAGTTCTGCTTGAGTCCAGTCCACTATTCCAGCTGTGTACCTAATGACTGGGATTGCCCAGGTGTTGATTGCCTTTATGGTATTTCCTCCATTGACTTTAAGATCTTCTTCACTCTCTTGATATATTCACCTCTAATCTTTTTCTTGACTTCAGTGTGCTTGATGTTGTCAGCTTGAAGGATACCCAAGTATTTGTAGTACTCTTCCTCATCCAGACTCTTAATGTTATTTTCGTGGGGCATCTTGATTCCTTCAGTTTTCACTATTTTTCCTTGTTTGATAGTAAGTGTGGCACATTTGTCCAAGCCAAACTCCATTACAATATCTTGGCTATATATACGGACAGTGTTGAGCAGCGATTCTATTTCAGATGATGTTTTTCCATACAGCTTCAGATCATCCATGTAAAGGAGGTGGGATAGTCTGGCAGATGTTTTTGATGTTTGATAGCCATGTCCTGAGTTATTCAGTATTGTTGACAGAGGAAACAGTGCAATAACAAATAGTAATGGTGATAATGAATCTCCTTGAAATATTCCTCTCTTGATATTAACCTCTCCCAGCCTCTCACCATTGATCTGCAACTGTGTCTTCCATTGTGCCATCGATCTTTGCACAAATTTTCTGATGTTTCTACTGACTCCTGTTATTTCTAGGCACTTTATTATCCAATCATGTGGCAGAGAGTCAAATGCCTTTTTGTAGTCAATCCATGCCACATTCAGGTTGGTCTTCCTTCTCTTGCAGTTTTCCAAGATCATTTTGTCTATTAGGAGTTGATCTTTTGTTCCTCTGCTATTGGGGCGGTTTCCTTTCTGCTCAGGTGGAAAGAGATTGTTTTCAACTAGATGCTGTTGTACTGCATCAGCTACCACACCAGTTAGTAATTTGAAAGTTGTTGGTAAGCAGGTAATTGGCCTGTAGTTACCTGGTGTTGCCCCTTTTGCTGGATTTTTCATTATTAGGTAGGTTTTCCCAGTTGTTAGCCACTTTTCAATTTCTCCTCCTTGTAGTATATTGTTGAACTGCTTGGCAATGAGTGGGTGTATAACAGTTAGATGTTTCAACCAAAACCCATGCAGTTCATCTTCACCTGGTGCTGACCAATTTTTGATTTTCTTGCTCTTTTTTCTACCATTTTTGTTGTTATTACTAGTTCTTTCATTTCAACTTCTGTTTTATTTGCATCCACCTCTTTTAACCAAGCCGCATCCTTGTTGTATTTCTTTGGGTTATCCCATATCTGCTTCCAGAACTGCACTGTTTCTTCCTTGTCAGGTACTGACTGATTCCTTGCAGTTTCTCCATTGATGGATTGGTAGAAACGTTTCTGATTGGATTGAAATTGGAGGTTCTGCCTATAGTTTGCAATTCGAGCTTCATATCTACTGATTTTCCTGGCTATAGCTGTTATTTGTTGCTTTATTATTTCCAGTGCTTCCTTGATCTTCCTTGTTTCTAAGTGGTATTTCTTGATTAGGTATTCTTTGGTCTTCTTGTTCTTCAGCTTCTTTTCTTTCATCTGTTCTAGCTTGCTTGCATGTGATCTTAACTTGCTGATCTTATTTTCTAGTCTAACCTTCCATTTTTCTGGTGCACTGTTTGTTTGTTTTTCTTCTTTGTTGATTTTGCATCCCAGGTATTCTGTTATAACTGCAGCTGTGCTGTACATTAGTTGGTTTGTTTCTTGCAGTGAATTGGTGCTTATACTTGCTATTGCAGTATTTGCATCTTTTAATGCTTGTGCTAGCTGTTTCTTTGGAACAAGCTTCAATGCAGGCAGCCTTATTCTGTTGTTTTTGTTCTGTTCTAGATGCTCAGTTATTCTTTGTTTCAATTCTTTTATTTCTTTAGTTAGAGGGTTTTGTTCTTCCTGAGGTAGAGGTGCCTGGTTTCCAAATGAGAACAGTTGTATATCTCTGCTGGATTCCTTCACTGCCAACTACCCCTGGTTTGCCTCTACATTCTGAATTACTTCTGGTAAGGCTTTGATTTCTTTGCCCTGGGTAAACCTTTGCAGTTCGTCCAATTCTGTTTCTGTGAATACTTTATTTCGTGTTATAAATCGGCGTTGATCTGCTAGTCTCTGTTCTGTTATTTCTGATTCTGGATGTTGTTCTTTCCAGAACTGGTGCATTCGTTTTAGATATCCTCGTCTTGTTGGACTTGATCTGTAGTAACAGATCATTATTTCTTTGTTTTCCATCACTGTGTATCTGCGACGGGTAAACACCTTTTCTTCCAGTAGTTCTGCAGCTGCTGGCCCTGGTTGCTCAGCCAACAGTCCTGAGTCCTGTAACCCATTTTTCACCAGATATCCAGGAACTCCAATATTATTATTATTACTATTATTATTATTATTATTATTATCACCATCATCATAAGATTCCATTTTAGACAACATTAAGACAGAAATTTGGTGATATGTTTTAGTTTACAAGATCAATCACACTAAGAAACCAGTGCCATGTTGGTCAGTAATAATTTTATTGTAACTAGTGTTCAGATAGAATCATGCAAGTCTGACTGTGCTTCTAGTTCTCTCCCTTTAGCTCCATGTGAATTAGAGAGAAACTTGTCTGACACATTTTTTCAAGTTACTTTTTTGATTTCAATTCATGCCATTTCAGGTCATCCTCAACTTGTGATCACTGGAAGTTATGACCAGATTCTCTCCCCCGCCAAAAAAAGTACTTATGACCTGATGATTGCCCCCCTGGCCATGTGATCATGTTTTGGGCACTTGGCAACTTGTCAGCATTTACAGCTATTTGCACTGTACTGAGATCACATCATCATGATTTATGACATTTTGTCAAAAACCAGCATTTATTTCAGGGCTTCCTGTTTGCAATCATGGTGCAGGTGGATGTGTGGAGCAATTGCTCTCTCTGCCATCTGGTTTTCTCCCGCCGGGGGACCCTGAAGAGGGTCAGAAGTCGCCCTGGAGGGGCGACGAGCATGAAGAGGATCCCCCAGTGATCACAGAAGGGTGGCAGCCCTTTCATTTGATCCGGGGCAGGTCTTCTAACCAATGGGGAAAAGATCAGCCATCAACATGGTCCATCACTAAGCTGCTACCAGCTGAGGCCAAAATTACTAACAAGCACTTTGTAGAAAATGGAAAAAGAGATTAGGTTATTATCTATTAATATTAATGGATTAAATGCACCAGCAAAGAGAAAACAAATACTAACAAAATTAGCCAAACAACATATAGATATAGTTTGTTTACAAGAGGTACACATCAAAGAACAACACAGGAAATATTTAGAGTTCCCTAAATTAGGAGTATTATACACAGCATTAGCCAAACAAAAACAGAGAGGATTAGCAGTTTATATTAAAAAAGAAATTAATGCTAAATTGAAGTACCAAGATACAGATGGAAGAATATTAGCAATAGAAGTACAAACCGAACAAAAGTCATGGCTGTTAGTGGTAATATATGCACCAAATGAGAATCAACAAGAATTTTATTACAAATTACATGAGAAACTTATAGAAATTGGACATGGAAATATTTGTATGGTAGGCGATTATAATGCAGTAGTGAATGTAAAAAAAGACTATATTAGTGATATGAAAAATAAAAAGGAAAGGAAAACACTACCAAAGACATTTTTTGATTTGGCACACAAATTTAATTTATCTGATCAGTGGAGGAAGAGGAATAAAAAAAAATACATTCTTCTTGAACCCGCATAAATCGTGGTCTCAAATAGACATGGTATGGATGAATGAAGAAGTAGGGCAAGACATAGAGACAATAGAAATAATGCCAAATATATGGGCCGATCATAATCCTCTGGAAATAGTTTGGAAAGGGCAGAAAAAAGTAAGAAAAAGATGGATAATGAACTCTCATATTTTGAAAGAAAAAGAATTTATCGTAAAGATTAGAAGGGAAATGGAATTTTTTTCAAAGAAAATACAAAATAACAATCATCAGTACAAATTACCTGGGACACTGTGAAAGCGTATTTAAGGGGCTTAGTAATAGCTCACACAGCAAGAAAAACAAGGTGAAAAGGCAAACGCAAAATATACTACAGGAAGAGATTAAAAAATTGGAATCTAAATTACAAAAAGAGCCCCAGGATGAATCGATTAAAATGGAAATGGGGGATGGGTTGAAGGTTAAATAGCTCAGATAAGTAGAAATAGTTTCATTGTTTATAATATTATGTTTTATTTTGGAGAGAGGAATTGCTCGGGCATTTCTCCTGGACTGCATCCGGAATGAGAATAGGAGGAAGGGGAGAAGCAAGTAGGAAGGTTGAGGAGAAGGAGGAGAGGGGGGAGAGTGAAGAAGAAGAGGGAAAGAGGGAAGTGACAGAAGAGGTTAGAGGGTGGATGCGGTTTGGGGGGAAATGGGTGAGCAATACTGAAAGTTATGTGTATAAATTTATTTTACTTTTTATCTGAAGTATTTTTTTATGATGTAATGTAAAATTGAAAATAAAAATTTTTTACAAAAAAAAACGGAAATGGTTTTAGCTAAACACAAATTAAACGTGATAGATCAAGAGGAAAGAGCAAAAGAATTGAAAATAGCAAAACAAAATTTTTTTGAACACGCAAATAAACCTGGGAGATGGCTCTCTTATAAAGTAAAAAAAGAGAAAGAGAAAAAAATTATTCAGGAACTTCACGACAAAAATGGAGAGTCACAATATAAAATGGATAAAAAGAAAGAAATAATTCAAAACTATTTTGAATCACTATATAAAAAAGAGGAAATAGATGTGGAGAGTATTAAACAATACTTAAAGGTTAATGGTTTACCAGAATTAAAAGGACAGAGAGAAATATTGAATGGGAAAATAACAGCCTTGGAATTAAAAACTGCGGTGCAAAAACAAAAAAATAATAAAACCCCGGGCCAGACGGCCTTCCAGGGGAAGTATATAAGACTTTTTGTGAGGACTTTGAAAAGATATTATTGGAGGTGTATAATGATGTGTTGGAGCAGTGGTTCTCAACCTTCCTAATGCCATGATCCCTTAATACAGTTCGTCATGTTGTGGTGACCCCCAACCCCCATCCAGCTGGCTGGGGGGTATCAAAAACTTGACCAAAAAAAAGAGGAAAAAATGGGCAAGTATAGGTAGTCCTCGACTTACAACAATTTGCTTAGTGACTGTTTGAAGTTACAACAGCACTGAAAAAGCAAATTATAATCATTTTTCACACTTATGATTGTTGCAGCATCCCCAGGGTCATGTGATTTACATTCGGATGCTTGACAACTGATTCATACTTATGATGTTCACAGTGTCCCAGGGTCACGTGATCAATGGCCAGGGGGCGTGGCCAGCTGATCACTCAGGTTGCAGAGTGCCTGTGGGGGGAGAATCTGTGGGTCTCTGGGATGGGACTGGGGTGGGTGCCTGCCTTCCTTCCCTCCCTTTTCTCCCCTTGTCCCTTCCTTCCTTCTTTTCTTCCTTTCCTTCACCTCCCTCTTAGTCTATTCCTCTTTCCCTCCCTCTCCCATTGTCCCTTCCTTCCTTTTTTCCTTCCTTTTCTTCACCTCCTTCTTAGTCTCTTCCACCTTCCCTCCCTTTCCCATTTCCCTTCCTTCTTTCCTTCCTTTCCTTCACCTCCCTTAGTCTCTTCCTCCTTCCCTCCCTCTTTCCCATTGTCCCTTCCTTCCTTCTTTCCTTCCTTTCCTTCACCTCCTTCTTAGTCTCTTCCTCCTTCCCTCCCTCTCTCCCATTTCCCTTCCTTCTTTCCTTCCTTTCCTTCACCTCCCTTAGTCTCTTCCTCTTTCACTCCCTCTCTCCCATTGTCCCTTCCTTCTTTCCTTCTTTTTCTTCACCTCCTTCTTAGTCTCTTCCTCCTTCCCTCCCTCTCTCCCATTTCCCTTCCTTCCTTCTTTCCTTCCTTTCCTTCACCTCCTTCTTAGTCTCTTCCTCCTTCCCCCCTCTCTCCCACTGTCCCCTCCCTCCCTCCCTCCCTCCCTCCCTTCCTTCCTTCCTTCCCTCTTTGTCCCTTCCTTCCTTCCCTCCCTTCCATTGTTCCTTCCTTCCTTCCCTCTCTCATTGTCCCTTTCTTCCCTCCCTCTTCATCCCTTCCTTCCTCCCCTCTTCCGTGCCCAGGAAGGGACAAGGGGAGGGGGACAGGCTGCCAGAGGCAGAGGAGAGCTTCACCCAGCTCACTTGCTCAGCTTCGCCAGAAAACAAGCAAGCAGAAGCCCCAGGATCAACGCCGGGCTACAGCTGATTCGTGCTTCTGCTAAATTAGCAAGCTAGCAAAGCTCGAGCAAGTTTGCTGGGCAGGAGCCAAGGAGAGCTGCTACAGTTGACCTGCTTCTTGGCTGCTTTGCAAAAGCACGGATCAGCTGTAGAGGTTCGCCCCGATCCTGGACAAGAGGGAAGGAAGGAAGGGCAAAAGGGACAAGGGGAAAGAGGAAGGGAAGGAGGGACAAAGAGGGAGGCGAAGGAAGGAAGGAAGGAAGGAAGGAAGGAAGGAAGGAAGGAAGGAAGGAAGGAAGGAGAGATTGAAGGGGAAGGGATGGAGATGGAAGGAAGGAAAGAAGATTGAAGGGGAAAGGAAAGAGATGGAGAAGGAAGGAGATTGAAGGGGGGAGGAGCTGCCAAGGATGCACAAGAAGCTCCGCACAATTGCCTGGGGAGGGGGGAGGCTCTGGCAGAGAGCCTGGTGGAGAGCCAAGCGATGGCACCTCCGGGGCTCAGAAGTTGCGCGGATGATCCGTGCGCCTCGGAGCTGCCACCCGCCCTCTCATACCCGCCAACCTGAGCCTCCCATCTTCCTCTTGCCCTCTCCCAGCCGCCCCCCGGGACCTGCCCGCCCCTCCAACCATCACAGCGGCGGGGTTGCGGGAGCCCCTTTCCATGCTGTGCATGTGAGAGGGGTGTGGCCGGAGCACCAGCTCCCACTCGGAAGGCGCCACTTCTCCCCTCCCGGCCCGGCCGGCTGGCCTCCAACACACATGCGGGCATCACCGCCACCTCACCCTCTTCCCTGCCCCCTGACAGCTTCCGAGGCCCAGAGCCCGGCAAGCCAGAAAGGAGCCGCTCCTGCCCGGCAGCCCCATGGCTGCACCGGGTGCCAGAAGGCCGAGGCGGCTTTCGACGGTGAGGGAGGTGGGCTGGGCGGCACGGGGGAGACTCCCACGCGGTGCGGAGGGCGGCCGGGGGTGGAGCGTGGCCAGGCAACCAGGAGGCATGGAGACCGGCTTGGTGCCACAGCTCAGCTCAGCCGGCAGCGGTTTTCTCGCCCTTCTCCTCTCCTTCCTCCTGCTGCCCCCAAAGCGGCTCAGGCAGGAGCCGGGAGGAAGAGGGGTGCCTGGGGAGAGCAGCCGGGCTGGCGGCTGGCAGGCCTCATGGCACCAGCCCCCACCGCAGCTCCATTGATGGACAGAGGACCAGGCCAGGCAGCGCGGGGGCTGCAGGGATGGCGGCAGCGGTAGCCACTGTTGCATTATCATTGGGGGTCTCTGCCGCCCCCACACTGCCCAGCCTGGTCCTCCGTCCATCAATGGAGCAGCGGTGGGGGCTGGTGCCGTGCGGCCCGCCAGCCCGGCTGCTCCCCCCAGGCATCCCTCTTCCTCCTGGCACCCACCCGAGCTGCCTTGGGGGCAGCAGGAGGAAGAAGGGGAGGAGAAGGGTGAGAAAACCGCTGCCGCCATCCCCGCCACCCGGCCTCGCCCTCCGCCCATCCGATAGAGCCGTGGTGGGGGCTGGTGCCATGCGGCCTGCCAGCCCCTTGTCCAGCCTGGCTGCTTCCCCCCAGGCACCCCTCTTGCCCCAGCGCCCACCCGAGCTGCTTTGGGGGCAGTAGGAGGAAGAAGAAGAGGAGGAAGAGGATGGCAAGGAAGCTCCTACCTTTGCTGCATCTCCTTCTTCCTTCCCGGCAGCCTAGACTCTGGTGCACCTTCCTGGCTAGCTTCCCCAGGTGGCTCCAAGGCCACGAGGCCCTGGCCGCACTTCTCCCAGGGAGTGGGGCACCCGGGCACAGGGCCAATCAGGAGCCCTGCAGGAGGTAAGTCCACCTGAGAGAGAGAGAGAAGGGAAGCGAAAGTGCCTCTCTTTCTCTCTCTCTCTGTGCAAATGGCGGAGCAGTGTCTCGGTTCCTAAGACGATCGGAAATATGTGTTTTCCAATGGTCTTAGGCGACCCCTGTGAAACGGTCATTCGACCCCAAAAGGGGTCGCGACCCACAGGTTGAGAACCGCTGTGTTGGAGAAAGCTAAATTACCAGACTCCTAGATAGAAGCCACCATATCCCTTATCCCAAAAGAAGGCACAGACCCCAAACAGATCAAAAATTATAGGCCAATCTCATTGTTGCTGATTACAAAATTTTTACTACCATAATTGCAGAAAGATTGAAACTAATATTACAGATCAAACTAAACTAATATTACACCCAGATCAAAATGTTTTTTTACCTACAAGACAAATTAGAAATAATACAAGAACAGTGTTAAATGTCTTAGAATATTATGAAACACATCCGGGAAAATAGGTAGCACTATTTTTTTTAGATGCTCAGAAAGCATTTGATAATCTCAGTTGGCAATTTATGTTCCAAAAGATTGAGGACATGAAATTTGGAGAGAAATTCGAGAACACGATAAAGGCAATATACAACACAAAGGGCCAGTGTGATAATCAACGGAGATAATACAAAAAGATTTGAAATAAATAAAGGGGTAAGACAGGGATGCCCAATGTCACCTCTACTTTTTATATTGACTTTAGAAGTACTATTAACTCAAATTAGAGCTAACAAAGAGATATAAGGGGTACAGAAGAGTATAAGATACAGGCATTTGCTGACAATTTGGTCTTTTTTATTGAGGAACCAATAGAGAGAGGAAATATTTTGATGAATGAAATAGAAAAATACAGAATAGTGGCAGGATTAAAAATTAACAGAGAAAAGACCAAAATGTTAGTCAAAAACCTAACCGAAAAATAAAAGGAAATTAGAAGAGAATCTGGAATTGCAAATTGTAAAAAAGATCAAATATTTAGGAATCTGGCTTACTGTAAGGTGTTCCTCAATAAAAGAGGATAACTATAAAAATTGATATTACAAATGAAAAAAGATTTTGAGATCTGGGAGAAATTACAATTATCATTATTAGGTAGGATTATGTTGATTAAAATGAATATATTACCAAGACTATTATACTTATTCCAAACAGTCCCGATAAAATTAGAGAAAATTTTGTTTGAGGAATTGGACAAAATAATAAACAAATTTATTTGGTTGGGCAAAAAAGCACAGATAAACATGAAAATATTACAAGATAGTAGAAGTAGAGGTGGACTTGGGCTCCCAAAATGGGAAATTTGCTATCAAGCAGCTGGACTACTCTGGATCAAGGATTGGATAAACCTATATAATAAAAGGGTGTTAATGATCGAAGGGCATGATTTACAGGCTGGTTGGCATGCCTTTCTATGGGGAAAACATAAGAAAACACACACATATTTTAATCAACATCAGATAAGAGATGCACTGATTCGGACGTGGGAAAAAGTTAAAAAAAGACACTATAGGAAAATCCCAAACTGGATTTCACCGATGGAGGCAATGATCCACCCTAACACTCTGGATAAAAAAAGATGATCAGATACAAAGAACTATTAGATAACCAAAGAAACCTCAAATTAAGATTATTAGAAGAACAAGGAATAACCATACACTGGTGGCCATATTTACAGATCCAATCTAAACATAATAAGGATATGGAAGAGCATGGAATAAGCCAGACCCCACATCAATTGGATAAAATTTTAACAGATAAGGAAGGAAAATTTTTAACAAAAACTTATAAATACTTATTAGAGGTAGATTTAGAGGAAGAAATAGCGAAAGGGCCAATGATAGCGTGGGCATGAAATGTGGGCTGAAATATAAAACTGGAAGAATGGGAAAGCTTATGGAACATAAATTGCAAACTGACACTGTCAACTGCATATAGGGAAAATCAATATAAAATGTTCTATAGATGGCATTTAGCACTGGCGAGATTGGCCAAAATGTATAAAAATATGAATCCGGAATGTTGGAAATGTAAAAATAAGGAAGGAACATTTTATCACATGTGGTGGCTATGCCCTAAAGCAAAGAACTATTGGGAACAGATAAGGAGCTGGATATAGGAGATAACAACGTTCCGTTTGTCCATCTGTCTGAGGGTGATGGCTAGATGTCAATCCCTGAGTGGTCCCTAAGAGGGATAAAAATTCCTTCCAAAATACAAACGTAAATTGCACTCCCCTATCAGAGATGGGGTGCCCCGTGCAATCTGTAAATGTGCTGGATGAAAAGTTTTGCTAAGGCCTTTGCAGTGGGAATCTTTTAGCAAGGGATAAAGTGCACCTGTTTGGAAAACAAGTCCGTGACTGTCCAGATAACAGTATTCCCATTGCTTTCTGACAATTTCACTATAAAATCCATGGCTATTTCCCTCCAGGGGGCTGAGGGACTTGCCACTGGTTGTAATAGCCCTGGCCATTTCCCTTGCAACCGCTTTGCCGATGCACAGGTTGGGCAGCTGGCAACATAACTTTCTATGTACTTTTTTATTGATGGCCACCAAAATTGCCGTTTAATTAAGTGTAAAGTTTTTACAAATCCAAAATGCCCTGCTGATTTTGTGTCATGGCAAAGCTGCATGAAAGTGATTCTTTGGGTTGTTGGTATATATAACTTTTCCCCTACCCAAGGCAACCCGTCTCTCATTGTGCACACATTTTTGTTTTTCTGGAACCATTCATCTGTTTCCAAACTTTTTCTGAATTCAATTCCAGTTTGGCTGTCCAGTTGTGGTTTTAATTTGGCTTGGGTTCTTGTGGTTACTGGTGCTGCCAGTTGTGACTCTGCCATTATTGGTCTAGAGTCTGTGGTTCGTGCGCTGTTATATTGGGGCATGCGAGATAGTGCATCTGCCAGGAAGTTCTTTCTTCCTGGTAAATGTTTGAGCTTAAATTGGAACTGGTGAAAATGCTGGGACCAGCGGGCTTGTTTGGGATTGAGTTTCCTGGACGTTTTCAGGGCTTCTAAATTTTTGTGATCAGTCCACACCTGGAAGGGGATTTTGTTGCCTTCCAGGAACTGTCGCCACGTGAGTAATGCCCAACGTATCCCATAAGCCTCCTTCTCCCATACGGGCCAGCGCTGTTCTGTTTCCGTGAGTTTCTTGGATGTATATGCACAGGGTTGCAATACTCCATCATCATTTTCTTGTAATAGCACAGCCCCCACTGCCACATCACTTGCATCTGCCTGTATTACGAAGGGCTTGTCCATGTCTGGGTGCCTTAGTACTGGTTCGGCAGAAAAAAGTCTCTTTAGTCTCTCAAATGCTGCTTGGCATTCCATTGTCCATGTTAGTGGCTGGCTAGGTTTTACTGAGAATGCTCCCTTCGTTTTTAGTAAGTTAGTGAGGGGCAAGGCTATCTGGGCAAATGAGGGGATGAATTGGCGGTAAAAGTTTGCAAAGCCCAGGAAACTTTGTAGTTGCTTTCTTGTGCGGGGTGGTGCCCAATCTAATACTGCTTTGACCTTCTCTGGGTCCATTTCAATGCCTTGGGGGGATATGCGATAACCTAGGTAGTCTATTCTTTCCTGGTGGAATTCACATTTTGAGAGTTTGGCATATAGGTGGGCGGCTCGCAGCTTCTTTAAAACCGCTCTGACAAGGTTGACATGTTCCTCTTTTGTTTCGGTGAAGATAAGAATGTCGTCCAAGTAAACCAGGACCCCCTTAAACAGGTGCTCCCTTAAAACGTCATTGATTAATTGCATAAAGACTGCAGGGCCCCCTTGTAATCCAAATGGCAAGACTTTTAATTGATAGCACCCCATGGGGCAGTTAAATGCAGTCTTCCATTCCTCCCCTTCCTTAATTCTCACATGATAATAAGCTTCCCTTAGGTCTAGTTTAGAAAAAATTTTTCCCTTTCGATAGGTGTGACAGCATGTCTTTCATGAGGGGTAGAGGGTATAGGTTGCTTTCACTGATTGTATTCAGTGCCCTATAATCCACCCATAAGCGTAAAGAGCCATCCTTCTTCTCTCTAAAAAGGACCGGGGCAGCCACTTTAGGCTTGGCTGGCTCAATGAAACCTCTCTCTAGGTTTTTTTTAATAAATCTTTCCATTTCCTCCTTCTCCTTTGGGCTCATGGAGTATAATCTGGGCTTCGGGAGTTTTGCCCCAGGCTTGAATTCAATGGTACAGTCTGTGGGTCGGTGGGGGGGGGAGCTCATTTGCCCTCTCCTCACTGAAAACTTCAGCAAGGTCTCTATATTCCTCTGGTATTTCTATTAATCTTTTTTCCTCTCCTATGGATGCTTTTTCTATTCTTGATTCTGGTAGCCTCCCTTGGGGTTTTAAGTCCATAGGGTCCCCCTTCAGGAATTTGATTTCTGTCCTCCTCCAATTTACCCAGGGGTTCCATTTTTTCAACCATTCCATCCCTAGAATCATTGGGCATTCCATACCTGGGGTCACCACAAACGTTATGTCCTCTTCATGGTTGCCCAGGGAGAGGTGTATTGGTAGAGTGGCTAGGGTACCTGGCACCCCCCCCCTGCTATGGACCCATCTAACTGGCCAAATGAGATTGGTTGTTCCAGTCTCCTCGATGGGATGCCCAGATTACCCACTAGTGTTGGGCTAATGAGGCAGCAGGTGCAGCCAGAGTCTATTAAGGCTTTCACCTTCACAGCTTCAGGCATGGGGGGGGATTAATATAGTCACTGTCTTGAGGATGGGTGTGATGTGTCCACTTACCAGGGGTTCGCCCTCTGAGCTGTCATCTGAGGCATCCACCGGCCCTGTGGTGTAGGCTGGAGTTCTTTCCCCTTGGTGAGCAGAAGTGGGGGGTTTTGCAATTTCCATCATTCTCATGGCCGTTTCTTTTGGCTTAGCTGAAGACTTTCCGGATTTGTTGATTGGGGATCTGTCTGGGTTGGGCTGGGGGGCCTTTGAGCGGCATTCTACAGCTCAATGCCCTTCTCTTCCGCACTTGAAACACCCCATTTGCTTCTTGGCTGTAGCCGATGATTTCACCGGTTTGTGTGTAGCTCAGGCGGGGGGCGGCTCCATTGTTTTCCTCGGTGGTGTCTCTTCAATATGTCGATCTCTGCTTCCTCTGCCAAGATGTACCATTCCTCAAGTTGGTGTGGGTCCCCTCGGGGCAGGCAAGCGTCATATAGATCATAATTTAGTCTGTCTTTGAAATGGCTAAGGAGGATGTCTTCTGGCCAATTCAGTTTGCTGGCAATGGCCCGGAATTCTTGTGTATATTCAGCCACCGGGCGTTTGCCTTGCCTCATCGTTTTTATCCTTTCACGGGCTTTGCGATCAGCCAGGGGGTCTTCAAATCGTCTTCTCAAAGAGGACATGAAACGGTTGAAGTTACTGGGGCATTGGAGTCATGCAAGTTCACCACCCAATCTGCAGCCGGTCCATCCAGGGCAGATTGCACGATCCGGATGCGGGCTTTGTTGCTGGGAATGTCCTGCCCGTATTCCTCCATGTAGCTGAGGACTTGGGTTAGGAAAAACCCCAAGCGTGTTGGCTCCCCTTTGAATTTCACTTCCAACGGTAGACATCTTGGAATGGATCGGTACCTCCGTTGTTGGTGGTAGTGTCTTCCATCCAGATTGCCATCTGTGGTCCAGTAGGGGGTGGGGACTACTGGATCAGTAGATGTCCCCGGGGTTGCAGGTTCCACGTCCCCCTCAGTGTCTTTCCCTTTGCGGCTCCAGGAGCTGGGGCGGCCATAGGGCTCAGGATTCTCCTCCCTTAGGGAGCTGAGAGTTCTCTTCATCAGGTCAATAGCTTTCTCTAGGATCCAGTCTGAGTACGGTGCCCAGCTTTCTCCCTCTTCACTTGCGTGCAGGGATTTCTCCATCTCCTGCTTCCATTCTGGTTGCTTGGTCCCCCGTCTCAGGGTCACCTTTCTTGATTCCTTTCCCCACTCACTTTTCTTTCCAACGCCCATTGACCAGCGAGGCTTGTGGTCCCGTGTCTCCACCACTTCTTCTCCTGAGGAATCTGACCTCTCGGATCCCAACATCTGACAAGGTTCCAATTTGGTCAGCGGCTCTCTTTCCAGGGAGTTTCCCCCCTCTCTTGCTCCATTGTCTGACATGGTAATTTTTTTGCAAAATCCCCCGGCAAGGGTCTCCCTTCCAGGTGGATTAATTTTGCAAGTCCTGTCTAATGTAAGGACCACCCCACTTTGCATCTTAAGAAGACAGAACTCTTGGAATAATTCTTCCAACAGGAATCCTTTATTAAGAAGAAGTGGTTGCAGGCGTGCTAGACAGGACTTGGGGTCCAAGTTCTCCAATTCAAGGTTTTAAGGGTTTCCCCAGTAGCCCCACCCAATCAACCCCCTCTTTCAGCGACAGTCTCAGGCATTACACTTCCACCCCCCTTTTCATTATTGCCTGGCTGGATGGAGACTTCAAAGAAACTACATGAAAGGAAAACGGCCCCATTCTTATGGTTAGTTCTTTTGCAATACACACATTCATTTCCTTAGAAGTATACTGAAGAAAGTGAGGGCCATAAAGCCCCTTTGTTCTCCCCCTTCTCTCCCTCTTATGGCAGAATCCAGAGAAGGCGGAATTGGGGTTTTCTATATTTGATAACTGGAGATGAAGTATAATTGGATTCTGACAAACCTAAAGCTAAATCACCACCACCCTCACCGCCGATACCAACACTCACGGTAAAAGATATTCAAGATGTTATGGGGAATGTTGTTTGTCAAATTAGACAAGAAATGAAGGAACTTTTGGAAGAGAGAAATAGAGTTATGAGGGAGGATATAGTAATGGCTTTGAAAGGACTCGCCTCTGTTGTTGAAAAGTTGGATAATCGTATTGAGGATGTTGTTGACAAAGTGGACTTATTAGAAGACCGTGTTGAAAATGTGGAAAAAACAGTGGGGACTTCACAGGATGAAATTCTTATGTCTCAGTATAGAGAAATGGAGTTCGCTTTGAGAATCAGAGGCTTGAGGGAAAACATGTAAGAAAACTTGAGGGAGGTGGTGGCAAATGATATTGCTGTGATGCTTGAGTGGGAACCAGAGGAGATATTGAGGGAAATAGAGAAAATATTCAGAGTTAATTCCTGGATTGCAAAGCAGAGAAATCTACCAAGAGATGTGGTGGTTTATTTCGGAAAAAGATCACAAAAGAGTCTACTCAAGAATCTGTTTCTGAGCCTGTGGGAGGAGCAAGACCTAAGAGATCTTCGATTTGATCCTCAATGCTAGATCTTCAAGCAGTCTTCTCCAGGCTTGCAGCTGGAGGAGATGGCAAAGCTCCAGACCTGGAATGTTAATGGCTTAAATTCTCCACAGAAACGAAAGAAAATATTTCACTATTTGAAGCAACATAATAATGATATTGTTTGTTTGCAGGAAACTCATATTACCTTGAAGGATCAAAAATACTTGATAAATGCCCGACTGGGTTCTCATTTTGTATCTTCTGCTCCAGAGAAAAAGGGGGTGTTGTTATTTATGTTAAGAAAAATGTGTCAGCTAAATTAATAGACTCAGATTCTCAAGGAAGATATGTTATGATTGAAGTGATGTTATATGGAAAGAAACTGCTCATAGTGGGTTTGTATGCCCCTAATCAACAACAAAAACAGTTTTATAAGTTTTTACATCAAAAATTGACTTTATTGGATTATAAATCTGTGATTTTGATGGGAGACTGGAATGGAGTTTTGGATACATACAAAGATAAGAAAGGATCTTCCACTTTTTTCAAGCATTCACGGAGGGGGCGGAGTCTACCCGCATGTCTCACTCCACGCGAAAGTGGAGGCCTAAGCCATGGGGTGCAAGTTGGACCCGAACTGGCAGGCAAAGTGGGGGGCAGGTCAGAAGGCCAGCAAGCAGCGCGGAGCAGAGGAGGAGCTCGCCCGCTTCTTGCCGCCCGCACTTGATGACAATGCAACAAAACTTTCCAGTCATGCTCGACGAAGAGCTGCAAAAAGATGGATTAAATCTGAGAAACTGCAGATGAAAAAAATGTCCTCAATCACCAAAATGTGACAGCTAAAAAAAACACACTGAAGAATGCAAACAAGGGGGAAAGTTCCCAAGAGGACAACCCAACTAACTGCAGCAGTGATGCTGCCACACAGCTCACCTCCCCTGCCTTAAGGAAGAAAAGACCCAGGACTGAAGAGAGTGAAGAAGACAAAGGAGAGAGCATGGCTTCCAGTGATGAAGATGATCTAAGTGAGGATGACATTATGGATGACTATGGAGTTGCTTCCTCTAGTGATGAAGAGCTCCTGCCTATAGAACAAGCTGCTCAAAAACAAAAGATGGAAGGGCAGGACATCAGTGAGGATGACAGCGAGGATGAGACACCAGTGATCAAGCAGAGGGTAGAGCAAGAAGAAGAAAAGGACACAGACCTGCAGCTCAACATGGAGGCACAGGAGTGCTTTGTGCTTCCCAGTGGTCAGGAGATAGAGAAAGAGGCTGCTCAGCCTCCTGATCTCCAACTCATTCATCAGCGTATAAAAGATAATATGGAGGTGCTTCAGGATTTCAGTTCAAAGCGAGAGAAAGAACGCTCAAGGCAGGAATATTTATCCCTTCTGCATCAGGATCTTGCCGCATATTACTCCTACAGTGATTTCTTAATTGGAAAGATGACAGAACTCTTCCCTCTGTCTGAGCTGGTTGAATTCTTGGAAGCCAATGAAGTCTCTCGGCCAGTGACCCTCTGCACCAATACACTGAAGACAAGACGCCGTGATTTAGCTCAGGCCTTGATAAATCGTGGAGTGAATTTAGACCCATTAGGAAAGTGGTCAAAAACTGGGCTTGTTGTTTATGACTCCTCCGTGCCTTTAGGTGCCACCCCAGAATACTTAGCTGGACACTACATGCTGCAAGACACTTCCAGCCTTCTCCCTGTTGTGGCTCTTGCCCCTCAGGAGAATGAGTGCATTCTGGGCATGTGCTGTGCCCCAGGAGGCAAGACCAGTTACATAGCTCAGCTGATGAAGAACACAGGGGTGATACTAGCTAATGACAGTAGTGCTGAGCGCTTGCACAGTGCTGGGAAATTTGCACCGCTTAGGAGTCACAAACACTGTTGTGAGCCACTGTGATGGGCGCCAATTTCCTAAGGTCCTGGGTGGATTTGACAGAGTCCTGCTTGATGCTCCCTGCAGTGGTACTGGTGTTATTTCAAAGGACCCCACAGTCAAAACTAATAAGGATGAAAAGGACATTTTGCGCTGTGCTCATATACAGAAGGAGCTGGTCCTCAGTGCCATTGACTCTGTTAATGCAACCTCTGAGACTGGGGGATACATTGTGTACTGCACATGTTCAGTCATGGTGGAAGAGAATGAGTGGGTGATGGATTATGCCCTGAAGAAACGCAACGTCCGCTTGGTGCCAACGGGTCTGGACTTCGGCAAAGAAAGATTTACCCGGTTTAAGGAGCGTCGTTTCTATCCTTCCTTGAAATCGACACGCCGTTTCTATCCGCATACCCACAACATGGATGGGTTTTTTGTGGCCAAGTTGAAAAATTTTTCCAATGCCATTCCTAAAGCTCAGTAAGATGAAGCGCCCACTGGGGAGCTAACAAAGCAAACGGTAAAAGACAGATCTGCTCCAGCTCCAACTGAACCTCCACCTAAAAAGAAAAAAGGTCCAGAAAGTAAAGCCAGTCAGCAGCAAGCTTCAAAGCAAGAGCTTCCAACTGCAGTCACAGCTGGGAAGGAAGCTAAAGAAGAGTTGAAAATAAATAAAAAGAAGAAACCGCTTGCTGCCTCCAAGTAAAGCAACTTTCAGAAAAAGGCCAGACTCTTGAATGCTGCTTGGCCCTCTCCTGGAGGACTAAGGGCTAAGTTAACTCCCAGGAAAAAAGGCAGAGTACAATGAAACCCCCAGAAGAAGGAGACCTTTATGTTTGATACACCATGGAATAACTGGTGGCAATTCTGGGGTGACTGGTGGGAGATCCTGACTACTAAGATAACGTGTCCTGGCAAGACTGGTGCAGAAGCGATCAAGCATTTCCCCTTTGTGCTTCAGATGCTTCATTTATTTTTAGCTTGTTGAAGGGCAGAGACTATTTGTATGAGACCCCTTACCTGTCATTAAAAATTTCCTTGATTTCTATTAGAAAGATGGAGTATAGATCAAAAAGTGGGTTTTATTGCAGAGGATGTGAATTTGATGAAACAAATTAGAGATCAAAATCGAGCCCATATAAAAAGAGTTTATAATGTTTTGGTGGAATTGGATTCAGAACCAGAATTAGTTAAGGAATGTATGGTTAAGTGGGCTCAAAATTTTGAAGAGCCGATTTTATTAGATACATGGGAAATAATTTGGGTTAGGAACGTTAAGTTTACCCAAGCTCAAAATTTACGAGAAAATTTTTATAAAATGTTTTATAGATGGCACCTTGATCCACAAAAGATGTCTCGTATGTACTCTAATTTACAGCCCAAATGTTGGAGATGTGGTTGTATGGATGCAACTTATTATCATATTTGGTGGTCTTGTAGAAATATAAAGGCTTTTTGGATCAAGATTTGGTGGAATATTCAAAAAATTTTTAATAGAAAGATAAAATTCACATCACAATTATTTTTGTTAGGCATTATTGAAGATTGTGATGGTAAAGAGATTATTTTAATGTTGAATTTTATTATGGCAGCAAGGTTATTGATTGGGCAATATTGGAGAAAAGACTCCTTGCCTACCTTAGAGGAATGGTTTCTTAAAGTTTCTTATTTATCAGAAATGGCAAAAATATCGGCTTATTTGAAAGACCATTCACAAGAGAGATACAACTCTGTATGGAAAAGATGGGTAAATTTTGTTCAGAACAAATATGGGATTAGAAAGTATTATTTAGCTTTTGAATAACTTATTGTGTAAAGTTGTTATGGTTAGATTTGTTGATTTTATTGTAATGGAGTTAAAGGGGTTCTTAAATATTTTTAGAATTTATGTATAATTGATTGATGCTTATTTAATTTTTTATGCTCTTTTTTGTTTTTAGCTCTGTATTCAGCTCTGGGAAGGGGGGAGGGTTAATGGGAGGGGGGAGGGAGAGAGGTGGGGAGGGATTTTATTGTAAAAAGTTTATAAAAATTTTAATAAAAAAAATATTTTACTGCAGTAAAATTTGCACTTTTAATGTCCTCTGAAAGGTCTACTATTCCATTTTATTTTCATTCCATTCTATGAGAGAAAGAGAGAAGGAGGGAGAGAGGGAGAGGGAGATGGGGGTAGAAGAGATTTCAGTATTTTAAACAGTATTTATAACTACAAGCAAATCTTATTCTGAATCTATTCCAATCAAATCAAATTTTATTGTCTGAAAATTAAAAAATCACAAATTCAAACAGAGTTGTAAACTTAAATTGTAAACTTAAATATCAAATTCAGAACAAGTCTAGGCTGATCTACAGACTCTTATTAAGGAGATACTGTACTCCAGCTACAAGAAGCTAAAGGAAGAATTGGGCTATGGCTATAAACATTTTAAATCCTTTGTTAGTAGTTAAAGTTTTTGCTGCAGTTTTTCAAGCAATTAGTACAATTTACCTTACATACTTAATTTCTGCAATTTTCAAAATTTATGCTAAAAGTATTTTTAAAAACTGAAATAATTTTATTTTATATGTGATCCTGCTATTTGGAAGCTCAGAAAAATCAGTATGGAATATATTCTTCTTGCATTAGTCTTTCAAGTACTATATTTACTACAATAAGTTATTCTCTTCTAATTGAACATGTTCATTTACAATAGATAGTAATAAAAACTGTGTTCATTGTTAGTACACATATAAATAAGTAAATATACGAGAATTTAACAGCTAATATCAAGCAGTCAGGTCCTTTGAAGAATCCTTTTTTCAGTTACACATCTTAATCCCATTTTATCCAAGACAACCGGGCTGTCAGATCTGCTGAGAGAAAGGAGAAAATAATAAACCTTTAAAAAAGCACAATGACACAGGCAATATTAACAAATATCAGGCAATTTTGACAAATCAGATCAAATTCCTCAAAAGTCAGTTCATTAATCTCATTGCTCTTGAGAAATGTAGTGCAAAAAGATCAACAAAGGTACTCATTTGAGGAAATATAGCATTTAATTTTAAAATTCTTATGTCGTTTCAAAGCACATTTTTTTCTGCTGCAACAGTTATTGTTTCTCAGCTTGCCAATGAACTCAGGGGGAAGGGAATCAGATTGGAATGAAAACTTCAAAGATTAAGGAAGTAGACCATGGGAACCAAGGACAGTTACCAGGTGTCTGGCCAGACTCAGAGATACTTTCTCATAACAACATTGCTGCATCTAATTGGGCATCATGACCTGATCAAGAGGGAAGAGAGACAATTCTATGCTTTCACTATGTGGGTGGGGTTTTGCCATAACTGGTTTTGCTTTCATAAATGCTGAAATGATGTAGAATAGAATAGAGCTGGAAGAGACCTTGTAGGTCTTCTAGTCCAGCCCCCTGCTCAAGCAGGAGAACCTATACCATTTCAGACAAGTGACTATCTAGTGACTCTAGTCTCTTCTTAAAAACCTACAGTGATGGGGTGCTCACGATTTCTGAAGGCAAGCTGTTCAAGTAATTAATTGCCCTCACTGTTAGGAAGTTTCTCCTTAATTCCAGGTTGCTTCTCTCTTTGGTCAGTTTCCAACCATTGTTTCTTGTCCTGCCCTCTGGTGCTTTGCAGAATAATTTGACCCCCTCTTCTTTGTGGCAGCCCCTCAAATACTGGAATACTGCTGGGACTTTCAGTTTGCATCGTGATGCTGCAACCAAAGGAAAATGGAGCTCTGCTTCCCCGTGGCTGATTTCACCCTGCCAGGGGTTCCCTAAAGGGGTCTCAAGTCACCCCGGAGAGGAGATGAAGAAGGAGAGGATTCTCATCGATCACAGAGAGATGGCAGTCGATCCGTTTGATCTGAGGAAAGTCCTCCAAACCAGCAGGGGAAAGACTGGCCGCATTCCTTTGGCCAATCCAAGCTACCGACAACCGAACAAAGAAAGCACTAATTAGCAGATTGTAAACAGTGTGCTTGGAACTGGGTGGGAATAGACAAATTCCCAAGAAGCAAAACAAAAACCAAACATGAGAAGGAAGGGCCCCGCCCTTCCAGAGAAATGGAAGCAGCATTTTAACTCTTTATGGGGCACAGAAATACACAACATCAAAGTGGAAGTAACACAAAGCTATAGCCTTGACAAACTTAAAAAGTGAGGAAACTGTTTTCTCTTTGAAAAAATATTGGGGTGAAGTACAAGAAATTAACTTTTCGTTTTAAGAGTTGGAAAATGGATATTTAATGACATCTAATGATGGGATAGAGTATAGCACTATAGTTGTTATGGCTGAGTGAATGTGGCAGAATGCCCAGACTTAGATAACTATTGAGCTTGTTTGATGACTCTTGGTTCAATTGGAGAGCAGCTGGAAATAGAGAAAAACACTTTGGGCTATTCTGGCAATGGAGAAAAACACTTTGGGCTATTTTCTACAGGGTGGGAGCTATAATTGTTCTGAAACCTGCTGACCTTCCTGGATTACAATTATTCTGAAGTCTGACTTTTAATTTTAAGAACTATTTGGAGTGAAAGGAAAATTTGGTCATTGGCTACTTTTGTCTGGGAGAGATTTATGGACTGTTTTTCAGGGTGGTTGAACATTTTGGATTGCACACATCAGTTGACTGATAATTTTTAAACTCCTGAACTGTTACAAAATATTACCTTTAGTAGTGGACCTATATTTTGGGACCTATTGGATTATAAAAGCTACATGTAAAGATTATAAGAACTTTATGAGGTACTGCTGTATTGCTGTATTGATTTAAGATTGGTTGTGTCAGTTAAGAGCTATACTTGGGGAATACAATAGTATATCTGGAAGGGGGTAACAAAATGGGAGTTTCATACCTAGTTAAAAGTGGGAAAAAACCATCTCCAATATCTTTCTCTGAAACCCCCAGTCTGGCATATCAGGGAACTGTAGGAGTGACGCTCCAACAAGAAAAAGCCAATATTTTTCAGAAGGAAATGTGGTCTATGCTGCAATCAGTTCAAGAGGCAATTATCTCACATAAAAAAGACTCAAGAAAAAATTATGATGAGACTAAAAAGTTGTTTGACAATAAAAATGAGCAAGTCCTTAACTTAAACCTACAATTAGTAAACCCTCAGAAAATGACCATGAAGGAGGGGTGCCAAAGGACCCACCCCACTTTACATCTTAAGAAGACAGAACTCTTGGAATATCTCTTCCAACAGGCATCTTTATTAAGAGAAGATGGTTGCAGGCATTCTAGACAGGATCTGAGGGGCCAACCCCTACCATTCAATGTTTTAAGTGTTCCCAAGCAGCCCCTACCCTACCATCCTTCCAGCGATGATCCCAGGCATTACATTTCCACCCCTTTTTCCTCACTGCTGGCAGAGGGAAACTTCAGAGAGATAGTAGATGAAAGGCTATGGCCATATTGTTATGGTCAGTCCTCTTGATAAGAATCACATCCAGTCCTTTGTAGTTTAAATGAAGGAAGTGAGAGTCATAAACCCCCTTGCTCCCTCCTCCCCTTTCATAGTATGACAGAATCCACAAAGAATAAGAAATAGATCTTTTTTCAGAGTAGGTGCTAGAAATGTAATATAATTGGATTCTGACACCCAGCTTCTTTGATGTCTGAAGTGACTGTAAAAATCTAGTATAAAGGTAAACCCTGTCTCCCACATGGAAAAGCTTAAGCTCCATTGTTTTTTATTGGCCTGTGCCTTGTAAGCTTCTCTGGCCTCGTCTTATACTTTTCTAACCACTGGCCAAATGATGAACCCAGTCCTGAAGGGAGGGGATAGCAGGTTCATTAGCAGCTAACTCCAGCATAGGAATGAAGCTCTGGCCATTAGCCACTTGGAAAGGAGTGAACCCAGTACTGGAGTGCACTGCATTATTATAAGCCATTTCAGCAAAAGGCAGCAGTTCAGTCCACTTGTCTTGTTGATAATTAATAAAACAATGGAGACACTGTTCTAGAACTGAGTTCATTTGTTTGAGGATGATGACTAGATGATAGTCCCTGATCAGAACCTAAGCAGTCCAAAAAGACCTTCCAGAACTTAGAGGTGAATTGAACTTTCCTATTCAATATTGTACATTTTGGGGCACCATGGAGGTGATAAATATGCTGCACAAATAACTTAGTCAAGGTTTTCGCAGTTGGGATTTTCTGACATGGGATAAAATGGCCCTGTTTAGAGAACAAATCAGTGACAACTCAAATGACAGTATTTCTTGTACTTTTGGGCAGTTCCACAATAAAATCCATGGAGATCTCTCTCCAGGGCACTGAAGGGCTCATTACCAGCTGCAGGAGGCCAAGCCTTTTTCCCTGCCTCCATTTGGCAGCAGCACAAGTCAGGCAGCTGGCTACACAGCTTTCAATGTCCTTCTTTAAGGTTGGCCACCAAAATTGCTGCTTAAGCAAGTGAAAAGTCTTTACAAAGCCAAAGTGTCCAGCTATTTTTGAATTATGACAGGCTTGCATGATTCTCAGTCTCTGACTTGCAAGCACATACAGCTTCCAACCCAAGCCAAACTATCTTTCATCAAGCAGAGATTTTTGTGTCCTCCAAACCACTTGTCCTTCTCCAGTGTCTTCTTGAAGTCCCTGACGACCATATTGTCTAATGCAGACACATCAAACTCGCGATGTCACGTGATGTCATACAATGTATTGGGACAGTTTTGCCATTGCCGGCAATGGGGTGGGCATGGCTTCCGCATGATGCGTCCAGCCCGCGGGCCAGCAATTTGACACCCCTGGTCTAACGGCTGGGTTTTCTTAGCCTGTGCTCTAGTAGTGACTGGGGCTGCCAGTTGCTGTGGGGAAAGGAGAGGTTTAACCACCTCTGCCTTCACACTATTGTATTATGACATTCTTGACAAAGCATCTGCCAGGAAGTTTTTTCCACCTGGCAGGTAGTGGATGGAAAAGTTAAAAATGATGGAAATGCTGAGCCCAGTGTACCTGTTTCAGAGACAACTGCCTGGGTTTTTTTTAAAGCTTTGAGATTCTTATTATCGGTCCAGACCTGGAAAGGGATTTTATTCCCCTCTAAGAAATGTCTCCAGGTTAAGAGGGCCCATCTTACTGCATTCCTTCTCCCAAGCAGCCCACTGTTGTTCAGTTTCAGTTTCTTGGATATGTAGGCACAGGGTTGTAATTGACCCTGCTGGTTTTTCTGCAGTAGTACCACCCCATTGCCACATTGCTAGTGTCTGCCTGAATCACAAACAGTTGTTCCAGGTCTGGATGTTTCAGCACCGGTTCTGTGGAAAAAAGTCTCTTAAATGTCTCAAACACAGCTTGACATTCTGCCAACCATTTTAGTGGCTGGCTAGGCTTCGGCTTACCCCCTTCCTTATTTTTCAGTAAGTTTGTAAATAGGGAGTGCAATTTGAGCAAAGGAGGGGATAAATTGCTAGTAAAAGTTAGCAAACCCCAGAAAGTTCTGTAGCTGCTTCCTGGTATGGGGAGGAGTCCACTCTATGACCACCTGCATTTTCTCTGGGTCCATCTCCACCCCCTTGTGGGAGATGCAGTAGTTCAGGTAATCAATTCTATCTTTATGGAACTCACATTTTGAGAGCTTGGCATACAGTTTGACATGCGTAGCTTCTTGAGGTCTGCCCTAACTAGTTTTACATGTTCAGCTTTGGTTTTGGTGTAAATCAAGATATCGTCTAAATACACCAAACCCCTCTTATACAGATGCTCATGAAGGTTCTCATTGATTAGTTGCACAAACACTGCTGCGGCACTCTGTAGTCTCCGATGGCTGGAGATAAGGCAGATGTTTTCATGTCACATTTCTCTCACCCAGAGGGATGGCATCCCTTACAATGCAGAGCAAGGTGAAGCACATCCCCCCCCCATGCAAGCACCCCCCCCCCAGTAGAATGGCAGGCCCCAAAAATGAATATATAAGCAAAAGCAGGAACGGATTAAAGGAAAATGAATAAACATGTATTTAAGGGATTCTGACAATCATGCTGTTGTGGTCCATCAGCTGCCAGCAGAGCTAGCAGCAGAATCAGATAACAAGGAGGAGGGGGAGGGAGAGGGGGAGCCTGGATCAACTTTGGAGCTTTTGGAAGGCTCTGATGGGGAAGCATCAGATGCAGAGCTGAAGATGTCTGTCCACACCCAAGTGGAGAGGCACCTATCTTCGGGGCCTGAGATGAGTGAGGGAAAGGGACAGATGGGACCCATCTCATATGCACATATGCATAGAGATGAAAGGAAAGCAATGGAAGGCAATAAACCGGCTCTCAGGGAAAAGAAGATGTAGATGCTAGTCAGCCCCTCCCTGTCTGGGAAATAAATAGGGGTTTGAGATTGACTTGTTATCGCAGACAACTATTCATGTTCCAGGTTACATCAATCAAGTTGGATTCCTTTACCAGAACTAGGTTTGTCGTGACTACTTGCTCTGTATTTGAGGTGCCAACTGAGTCTTCCTGCTGGGAACTAATAGGTAGTGAATTTGCCTCAGCTGGTATGAATAGGGACTGTTTCTGCTTGGCTTAATACTTGAAAGATTTTCTATCTGGAGGTCTCAAGTGAACAGAGACTTTCTTGCCCTGTGTCAGAAGGAGAAAAGACTTTCCTTTGTGACTACTTCTTTTTGGTTTTGTCTACCCAATGTGAACAAAAATTGTTCCTGCCCTGTTTTAATAAAAGGGGCTTGTTTTACTCATAAGTGGTTTCTCATTATTTGAGAATACTGGGTCAGGACACATGCTTGCAGGTTATGCGGCACCCCTTGGGGCAGGTAGTTGTGGTACAGCTCCTTGCTTAGCCCCCCTCAGAATTGATAGACCAGCATGAGTTCTGGCCAATTTCTTAATTAGCTAGTCAGGCTAAGGAAGTCTTGAATGTACTCCATCACTGGCCGCTTGCCTTGCTTCAGGTTGCAGATGCAGGTCTCTGCACTTTGAGCCATCATGGGGTCTTTGAACCATTCCCACAGGGTCTGTATAAACACATCCAGGTTGGCCAGTTCCAGAGCTCCCATATCATGGAGGGATACCAGCCATCGCAAAGCTCTTCCTTCCAGTTTGGCAGTTACGGTGTGGACCTCGGCGGCATTGTTGGGTACATTCCACCATAGCACTCCATGTGGTGCCACACTTGGACCAGAAAGTGACCTAGGTTGTCTGGATGCCCATTGAAGCACATCACCAGGGCAGGTAGTGGTCACTCCTCTCACATAAGGACATATCCAGGCAGAGGCTACAGCTGCTGGCACTGGCACCGAGACTCATGCTGCTGCTGGAGCCACTGGGAATGCCTACTGCCATGCTGATGAAGGGATGGCGGTCCCCTCAGTGGCCAGTCCTTGGCCCAGTTCCCCAGTCATGCTCACCTGGGTTGGGGTGGCTGACACTGCAAGTGACTTCACCCCATTCATCATAGTTACCACCACCATGATCCCCGGTAAGGTGGTCGCCCAAATCTCCAAGCCATCAAACTTCTCCTCAATTTCTCCACCAATGGGCAAGGAACTAGGAACTTCCATTCAGCAGGCTTGTTCTACTCAACTGGCTATCTTGTCTTCCACTTGCTCTCTTGGACTATGTTGATTCCCACAGGCACCACAGGGTCCTCTGCTTCTACCGTTTGCCCACATTTATCACCTATTGGGTCTTTCATCTCTGGTATGGGGCACATCTCTTTCCCTTGTATTGGCCGGTACTTGCTCTGGCTTCTCAGCCTTCTGTTTAGAGTGCACGCTGGCTGGCTGAATTCTGGCTAGAGCAGTGGTTCTCAACTGTTGGAATATTCATGAACAGGAAGAGTCATGTGTAACTCAGTCAGCCAATGTGAAGAAAGTGCTACTGAGTCTGTGCAAAATTAGTATTGAGTTAGGAGCTGGATTTCCAGTCTCATGTCTGTCTCTGGGTCTGTCTCTGTAAGAAGCCTTCATTAAGCTATGCTGCTGTAAAGAAGAATGATATTGTAAATATTTTTATATAAATATAAAGTTATTTGAATCAGCTAAATGCAGTCAACTGTGAGAGCTTCTGATTTATTTTTTCACCAATAGAGAAATTAAAATTCTTTAACAGGTTATGGGCCCAGAGCTTACTAAGGACTGCATTGTAATTTAAAGCTGGAAGAAATTGCCTGTGTTTAGAAAGTATAAGAACAAGGCAGAATTAGAAGAATGGCTGCAATGGAATTTAAGGAAAGCTGTGTGCCTTGTTTAGGCCAGAAGAATTACATTGTGTGGGCTGCAAAAATGGAATGTTTCCTGAAAGCTAAAGAGCTGTGGTATATTGTAGAAAATCCACCACAAGTGTTTGCAGCTGTTGATCAGAAAAATCATGATAGAGCACTGGCTTATCTCATCTTGAATTTAGATGATGCACAATTTCTAAATCTTGCAAATTTAAAGACTGCAAAGGAGATTTGGTTGAAGTTGAGAGCTGTGCACGTGAATGTTTCTGCATGCAATATAGTGCAATTGTCAAGAAAACTTTACAGAGCCTGTTTGCAACCAGGTGAATCTGTGGAACAGCATTTAAATAAAATACTAAGTTTATTTTTGGACTTAGAACAACGTGGGATTAAATTCCCTGAGTCCCAGAAGGTTTTATTGGTGTTGAACAGTTTAGATAAAACCTGGGACACAGTTTCTGCAATATTTGAGTGCAAAGAAGAACAAGACTTAAATTTTGAGGCTTTAAAGGCATGTTTGCTTAATGAAGAAGAAAAACGGCATTTTAGAAGCAGCCACGAGGAGGAGAAATTCCTGAGGAGGTGGTCCAGACTGCAAGTCTCCAGAGAAGAAACAAGCAGATCAGACGCGGACCAAATTGCAACAAAGGAGAGATTTTGCAAGCAGAGAGCAAGCAGAGAGAGGGAAAAGACTTGCTACATTTGTGGAGAAAAGACATATTTGCAAAGGAACTGTTTGCAGAGGAACAATTTGCAGAAAAAGACATTTGTGCAAAGAAAAAGGACTGCTTTGCAAAAGGAACATTTTGGTGTTGCAAAAGTTTGCTATAGAAACAACAGAGACAAGTGGCTAATAGATAGTGGGGCAAGTCAAACAATTATTAATGACTCTAAATTATTTTGCAGGTTTGTTCCAGTAGCACAAGAAGCTGTGGCTTTGGCAAATGGCCAGAAAGCAAAAGTCATTGGAAAAGGCAATGTAAAAATTCCATATTTGGAATCAAAGTTTACCAATGTGCTTTGTGTACCTGAAATGGAACATAATTTGTTAAGTGTGTCTAATTTAGACAAACAAGATTTTGAGGTCATTTTTGTAAATGGGAAATGTCTCATCAAAAGGAATGGGAATATTTGTGCAGAAGGCATAAAGGAAGATAATCTATATGTATTGCAGGGATAAAAGGTTCAATGTTCCCATATATTTAAGAATGTTGCAGGGCATGATTCATGTGTTCATCTTCTACATAGAAGACTTGGCCATGCAAGCTTTAAAGTTTTGCAGCAAATGCAAGATTTTGCAGAAGGGCTAAATTTGAAGCGATGCAAAACATATTTGGACTGTGCAGTATGCAAAGCATCGAAGTCAAAGGCATTCCCAGTTAGTAAATGTAGCACAAGACAAACAAAAAGAGCTCTAGAGCTGGTCCATGCAGATGTGGTGGGACCTATGCAAGCCAGTTTGGGAGGAGCAAAATATGCACTGGTAATTCTTGATGATTATAGCAGGTATTCGTTTTGCTACTTGCTTAGAAGTAAGACAGAGGTGCTACAACAATTCAAACAGTGGGTACGTTTTGTAGAGAGAAGGTACAGACAACAAGTGTGTCAGTTGAAAACTGACAGAGCTATTGAATTTATGTCAACTAAATTCCAACAATGGTTGGGGAGTTGGGGATAAGACACAGACGTACAAATCCTTACACAGCAGCAGAGAATGGTGTAGCTGAAAGAAGGAATGGTGTTTTGCAAGCAATGAAAGATTCATTATTGGAGGATTCTGGTTTGAGCAGGTCATATTGGGGAGAAGGCATATTGATTGATAATTATATAGTTAACAGGCTGTGGAGTTCCTCCATTAATAATACTCCATATGCCATTCTATATGGGAGAAAGCCATCACTGGCACATTTGAGAATTTTTGGAAGTACTGCATGGGTACATATTCCTAAGGCAATCAGAAGAAAGGGACAGCAAAAGGCAAGAAAGCTCAGGTTTGTGGGCTATGAGCCAGGGTCAAAAGGATATCGTTTTAGCGATGGAAGTAAAAGAATTATAATTTCAAGGTCTGCTAATTTTGCAGAACAAAATTGGGACAGAATTAATGCAAATTCTGGGTATGTCTCAGTTAATGACGGTGATCTGTTTAGTGACAATAGCTCATCTAATGATGAAAAAATAATTGAAGATGTCAATGTTCAGGGAGGAGAAGCTGAACAAGACATGAAACCAGAAAGAATTGAGACACAGGAGCAGTTAATACCACGTAGGTCAGAGCGATGTAATAAAGGAATTCCACCTGACAGGTATTCTGCCAGCAAGTTAAAGGTTTGCAATGTGTGGTATGAGCCAAGAAGTTATAAGGAAGTGTTAGCATTACCAAAGGCTGAACAAAAAAGACAGAAGGAGGCCATGGATAAAGAGATGAAATCCATGGGAGATCATGAAGTATTTAAATCAGTGACTTTGCCACAGGGAACCAAAGCTGTGGGTTGTAAGTGGGTATATAAGAAAAAGGTATTGCCAAATAATGATATACAGTATAAGGCCAGGTTAGTGGCACACGGTTTTTCATGATTAAAGAATGTATTAATTCAATAGGTCTGATGTCTCTTCCTATCATGAAGGAGGAGTGTTGGAATATTCATGAACAGGAAGAGTCATGTGGTAACTCAGTCAGCCAATGTGAAGAAAGTGCTACTGAGTCTGTGCAACATTAGTATTGAGTTAGGAGCTGGATTTCCAGTCTCATGTCTGTCTCTGGTCTGTCTCTGTAAGACGCCTTCATTAAGCTATGTTGCTGTAAAGAAGAATGGTATTGTAAATATTTTTATATAAATATATTTATATAATATTTATATATAAATATAAATCAACTGTGAGAGCTTCTGATTTATTTTTTCACCAATAGAGAAATTAAAATTCTCTAACATCAACCTTCCTAATGCCATGACCCTTTAATACAGTTCCTCATGTTGTGGTGATCCCCAACCATAAAATTATTTTTGTTGCTACTTCATAACTGTAATTTTGCTACTGTTATGAATCGTAATGTAAATATCTGATATGCAGGATGTATTTTCATTGTTACAAATTGAACATAATTAAAGCATTATATGTAATTATATATTGTGAAATATTTATTTCTAATTACAAATAAATGAAATTTTGTCTTGAAGCATGGTGTAGCATGGGTAACAGTCTTAATATAACAACAGTAAACTACATTGCTACATTTTGCGATAGTATGCATAAAAAGCCAACGTCAGTGTGAAGGTTGAGATTGCTTCTTTCTCACCAGATCAGAAATTCTCGGGGCAGTCTTTGCAAGACCACAATTAAAATGGCATGAATGAGAAGTATACAAATCCATATACTAAGTCAGAATATCAGCAAATAGCCTGAGCCTGCAAAGATGAAATGAGGAAAGCTAAGGCTCAAAATGAACTAAGGCTTGTGACCAAAGTCAAAAATAACAAAAAAAGCTTCTTTCAACATGTAAAAAACAAGAAAAAAGTGAAGGAAATAACTGGTCCATTAGTGCAAGGCTTTTCAACCTTTTCACCAATTGTACCACTTTTAGAATATGGCAACATTCGAGTACCACCAGTCACCTAGCGAGGTGTCAAAAATTTAATGACCCCCCCCCCCAAAATGGAAAAAAGTGATAAAGTACAGGTAGTCCTTGACTTACAACAGTTTGCTTAGTGACTGTTCAAAGTTACAATGGCACTGAAAAAAGTGACTTATGACCATTTTTCACAATTATGACCGTTGCAGCATCCCCAGGGTCATGTGATTTACATTTTGCTGCTTGGCAACTGATTCATATTTATGATGGTCACATTGTTCCAGGGTTATGTGATTGCCTTTGCAACCTTCTGACAAGCAACATTAATGGGGAAAACCAGATTCACTTAACAACCATATTACTAATTTAATCTCTCTCTCCCTCTTTCTTTCTCTCTCCCTCTCTCTGTCTGTCTCCCTCTTTCTTTCTCTCTCTCTCCCTCCCTCCCTCTCTCTTTCTTTCTCTCGCCCTCTCTTCCTCTCAGAGATCCTTAAAATCCTTAAAAGTTATGCTTGGCTGGAAGACTTTTTCTTTTATAGATGGGGTAGGTTGGCAGACAAGTACTCAAAAAAGGGGGGGAAGTGTGAATAGGCATCCAGTAGCTAGCTTGAAGTTTGAACGACGTCTTTCTCTTGCCACCGGCTTCTAGGAGAAGGAAAAGACATCCACACTGTAACCAGGTGCCCTGGACTGGCCATTCCAGGGCTTCCTGCACTGGCTGACTTAGTTGTCTGCAACCTCCTGTTGTCGCTTGAGGGGGGGAAGGGACATGGGTGGGAGAGATTCCTTCTTTCTCATCCGAGGAGGGAAGTTATGTTGGACTGTCGACTCTGTGTCGAGCCCATGACCCCGACATTTGCGGGCAGGCGGGAACCCGCCCGCCGAGCCGCCACCTCCCCATCGCCCTCCATGCTGGCCGGCTCCGTCGCCAGACCTCCCAGCTGACAAGCGTACATTCAGGGGGTCACCAGCTGACAGGTGCAGAAGATCGGCGCCGCGGGGGCCTCCCAGCCACCCGCTTCTTCAGCTGGAGCAATTGCCAGGGCTTACATGGTTGCCAGTGGTGGGGAGCGCATCAGCGGCCATTGGGGACCACGCCAGAGGTTCTGTGCCACGGAGGCTTGAGGCATGGGATGCAGAGCAATGTGGTGCCATGGGAGGTGGCAGGACAGGGGGGAGGGGTTACCTGCATCCTGACGGCCAAACTCTGGAAGCCTGCCTGAATGAAGAATTTTAGGGGGAGTTGAAAGCGAGACAGGTTCCTAAAACCATTGTAAATATGTCTTTTCTGATGGTCTTAGGGGACCCCTGTGAAAGGGTCATTTGACCCCCAAAGGGGTCGCGACCCACAGGTTGAGAATCACTGGGCTAGAGCCTGCAGTGTGGCTGGAGCCTCTTGGTCCAGGATATCTGCTGGCTTCTTCCCCTCCTCTGGCTCTCCATGGCTGCTGACATCTTCAGGTTGCTGTTGGCCTCCTGGTAGGATCCAGGTTGGTTTCTACTGAGAGTACTGGCTTAATGTCAACCATCCCATTTATTTGTTTGTTTGTTTGTTTTAATAATTTTTTTATTAATAATACAAAATTAAAAGCATTAAAAATGTTTAAAATTTGTTGCTGAAAACATTCAAATTTATCATCCATCAATCTCATCTTTTTTTTCATTTCTCCTGTGTCGTTCCTTACTTCTCCTATCTCTCGTTTCAAATCCTCATGGTTCTTTAACATAACCTCCTGTATTGTTTGTAACATCTTTTGTAGATCCTTAAATGAGTTTGATCTCTCTCTCTGTAAAAGTCCTTCCGTAGATCTTTGCCCTGCTGGACTTCGTTCCATTGTTGTAGTTTGGATTCCTTGCCTCTTTCCTGTACCAATTTTTGTCAAATTTGGGATGCTTGTCATTTTTAATACCGCTTTAAATTAACTTCTCCACTACAGTTCCACTACAACTGTTTCATTAAATTTCCCGCATCCAAGATTACTCTTTGAGTTTCCTCAATTTATAAGTCAGTTGTTAGCAAGCCATCTGAAATAGGTCTTGTTTCTCTTTAAATTTCCTCTTCTTCCTTAAATTGTCGCCAGTTTTTCTCTCGGCCGTTAGGTGTCTCTTACTCCTTATTATCCAAGTTAACAGTCAATCTTACTTCAACATGCCTGCATTCTCCGATTAGTCAGCACTTTCACTCCCGAACTAAATGATCAGCAATAATAGTAGATTTCCTCTTCCTCTTTTCCCTCACGATACCTGTGAAAATTTAATGCGCTGAAATGGTCTCTTCTTTGCCTCCACTTGCTATTAGCCGCTTTACTATGGAGGAAATTTCCTCCTTCCTCCGGCCTCCTTCTGACTCTTCCCTTTTTGCAATCCCCGGGAAGATCTTCACCTGGGGTTACTCACAGAGGGTTGCCAGGATCATTTTGCCAAGGTCTGTCTCTCCGTTGTCCAGCTAGTCCACCGCTAATGTTGTCCAGCTTCCTGTTCTCTCTTCCTGGCCACCATTATGGCCGCCTTTCTTCCCCCACTTGACTTCTCCGAGGCTTTCCTGCCGTCCACATTCTCAAATGCCACTGTGAGCTGCACTGCAGGGCGCCTCTTTGTTCCAATTCCCCTCCAAGGAATCTAGGACTCCAAAGAATCCACCGATCTGATGGAAAAGGCTATGTATTCAACTTTCATAGACAGAGAGCCATTCCATATAGCCTTCCCTCTTGACAGCAGACCCCGCCCCCCTCAACCATCCCGTTTGAATGCACAGTAAAAGAAACTCCTGGGACATTTTTATTACCAAGAGTAAAACTTTACTGATAGATCCATACAGTACAGAAGAAGAAAAACCAGTTCTGAGGTTTTGGCACAAAGTGTAGTATAATGAAACCCCCTTTTCCGGGCTGCCCAGTGTCCATTGTCCACCAAAAGCCTGTATGGAAGGAAGTAATCTGCTGTAAAGGGAAATGCCTATGCTGCCTCTTTCTCCCTTTTTAAGACTGTCTCTAGATAGAGTGTGACTGCCAGAACCACCACAATAACCTGGTGAACAGCAAGTAATGAATGACACTAAGTGTGAACAGCAAGTAATGAATGACACTAAGGCTACCACTGTCTCTGTGCAGGACACACTGAATTTGAAGTTAGTATTTAGGAGTGAAGGTGCTCCATCTTATGGTAGTTTTCTTTTTCTTTTCTTTTTTCAGCAGCACAAGTTGCTGCCTTTTTAGGAATTGTTATAGTGATTAATTTTTGTAAAAAGTTTTTATTATTATTTTGTGGATGTGAGGTATTCACATTAAAATGTTTTATGGAATGGACACAACTAGGTCTCAATTTTTTTTTAATGAGACTGTATCCAGCCATAAAGGATTTGTCAGTTGGAGACAACATGTCTCACATTTCATAGTGCATTTGTTTGCTGCTTTTGAGTTTTCTCTTTACTTTTACTTAGTTATTGATTCTTGTGTGAAACAGTTGTCTGCCATGATTTTTTCTTGCTAAATATTTTCAGGTATTGTGTATTGGACAATACACAATTGTTGTGTGTTGGACCAGTCTGGATCTATGTGAAAGCATAGACAAGATTTTTTTAAGTGCTACTGTCCATTTGCACCAATGTTTTGGTCCAGAACTTAGCTTCATCATTCAAGAGTGAAGGCTGCTGATCCATTTGATTCTGTTTGGACTGTTCAAGCTGTGACAGAAACTTTAGGTCTACTGTTGCTTTTTTATAGAACATGTCTGGATAAAAGTTTGTATTTTGAATTTTCTATTTATTCTTTTCAGGACATTGTGTGTTATGGAGAACTTTCTCTCTGAACTGTGCTATTCAAGAGAACCCTTGGACTGACAACTGAAACCACATAAAGTGCTGTTATTGAATTTGCACCTGACATCGTTGTCTTAGTAGAATCATGGTTTTTTCACATGTGTTATATATTTGTTTTGGGGGCCTTTAGTGGTTCCATATTAAGTTTAATACAAATGTTTATATGTTATACTGCCCGAATTATTGTCATGGAGCACCAGTTTCTTGCATCTATTTACTATCTAGAACAGAGGTCCCCAACCCCTGGTCCGTGGACCAGTACTGAGCTGCAGCCTCTTAGGAACTGGGCCGTGCAGCTGGAGGTGCACTGAAAGCACATCTTCCACCTCCAGAAATGTGGCAAATCTGCAAGGGTCTGGGCAGGGACGGGATAGTGGCCCAGCAGAAGCCATCTACTCAACACAAGGTCCTCTGACGGCTGCACTTGCAACTGGTTTGCAACATCTGAGCTCTGCCTTCTCTCCCTCCTTCTGCTTCTTCTGCTTTCTCTTCTGCCTCCTCTTCCTGGTCCTGCTCTCTCTTCCTCCTGCTACTTCTTCTTCCTCCTCCTCTTCTTCCTCACTTTCCTTCTCTCCCCCTCCTGGCACCCCAGCTAGGCTTGCACTCCCTTCGTGCAATTCTCCAAGTTTGCAAGACAAATGCGTGCAAGACCAGCTTGCAACTGGGGGCTTCCCCAAAACCTGGTTGGAGGTGTGTGAGGATGTCTTTCTCAGGGTACAAATAGGGGCAAGGGAGAAGCTACCTTTCACCTTAAGCACGGCAGCTCCAAGGGATTCTCTCTCTTGTCTGCACCTTTTCTGGGCTCCATTGCACTTCAACTGGAGTTTTTTGCTTTTATTTTGATGCTTCAGGTGCCTCATGTTTTGGCAACATCTTGCCTGCTTTTCAAGGTTTAATTTGGTGTATGTGTGTGTGTTCCTCCTTTCTTTGTACAGCTCTCCAAGTTTGCAAGACAAGCACGCTCCTACCTGGCTTGTAATGGGGGAGAAGGAGGGGAGAAGCTACGATTCCCCTTAAGCACTGTGTCTCCAAAGGAATCCTCTCTCATTTCCACCTTTTCCAAGACTGTTGCTGGGCACTTGCACAGGGCCGAGCTGGGTCTTTGGTTTGTTTTGCTGGAACACTGAGTTTAGGATTGTCTCTTTTCCTTCCCACTTTCTTAGAAGCAGAAAGTCACTGGTCTACAATAATAGAACTAAAGTGCATTATTTATTTGTTTGTTTGTTTGTTTGTTTGTTTAGAAAATTTACAACAAATGTAATGGACTTGAATCATCCTGAAACCTCTCCCCCCCCCCCAGTCCATAGAAAAATTGTCTTCTATGAAACTGGTCCCTGGAGTCAAAAAGGTTGGGAACTTCTGATCTAGAACATATTCTTATCTATATTATAAGGGACAGTGCAGGCTATATGCATACACCAGTGAAAAAATGCCTCTACTGGGTGAAAGTTTTGTATTTCATTCTCCATAGGATTGGGACAGAATTTGTTAGCTCTTATTTCTACATTAGTTCCTGAAACATTCCCTAAAATGGTTAAACTTTCAATAACTATATGACAGATATAAAAATTACAATGCTGAAGGAATATACAACACAATGTATAGAAACTGAGACCTTGAAAGTAGCAGTCTAAATAACTTTATCGTTGGCAGGAATAAATCGGCCATTGTACATGGTCCATCAAGATTATGGCATATAAGCACCATGACTTCAAGTTGTTCTTATATTGTGACACCCCTGTTCTCAATCTGTTCAAAGTTTTCCATATTTCATAAGAGATATGGTTCCCAGGCATAGGTCCTGTCATTAAGTTGGTCCTCCACTGTTGCAAGGAACAGTACATCTCCTGTACTTTTCACAGACCTTGACTGGACCTTATTTTTACTCCATGACTTTTTTTTCACACCATGATTACACATTGTATTGGAGGCATAATTTTTTTCTTATCAATAGATAATACAACTGTGCTGTAAATTTGCAGCTGATACACTTCCCAGCACATCAAATGTAAGGTGTCCCTCTATTTGAAACACATATAACTTTTACTGCTATTTCTACTACATTTTTGGGGGATACGTATCATTTTTCTATTACTACATTATTCTCAAAAATATAATACAGGTAGTCCTCAAGTTACAAATGTAATGAAGCCTGCCCATTCCATTCGTAACTCGAGAATTCATGGGAGTGAATCTCGTACCTTGAATGAGATCACTCCCTGCTTTCCTCCACGCATTTGCTAATTTAATATGTGGGTGAATGCGCAGCTCGTTAAGTGAACATGAGGTATCTCAGGGTGGGGAAGGCCATAGGGGTCTAGTGATGGAACAGGCCACTTCAGACCACCCAAGGACTCCCCCAACCCACTGAAATACCTCATGCTCCATCCCCTGGGGCCCCCACAATTGCTCCCCCCCATCCTGCTGCACCGGGTCACTTGTCTTGTGAAGATCTCTCTCCTCTCCAGCCTGTTTCTTTGTCTGCTCCCAGAGAGAGCAGAGGAAAAGCAGGACAAGCACACCCTGCTTGACTTCTCTGACTCACTGGGCTCCCGTCCACTTCTGGAGTGGTGGGCAGCCTCGGTTAGTCTCATGCAAAGGCTTCCAGGTACGGCACGGAAAAGCATTTGCATTCCAAAGGGAGGTTTGGGCAACCAAATCACATTGCTTCAAATCTCAGTGCAAACACTTTTCACTCAGAGCCTGGAAGCTTCTGGATGCCCTGATCTCATGGAAAGTCAGGCACCCATTCTCTGCAAAAGTGGATGGGTGCCTGAACACAAGATCATAGCCCCAGAAGCTTTCTGCCTCTGTTCTGGGTGAGAGACGCCTGCAGGAGTCCCTTCCCTTAGTGAACACTTGAAGTTACACGATAAACGCCCCCTAGTATTTACAAAAAAGTCCCAAAATTGTTAATGTTGCTGCACCACAGCAGTTGTTCACCCTTACGAATGACCGCAGAAGCATTGCAACATTCACCCTGCCTATTCCCTCCCACCCCTGTCCTGGTGTCCCTAGGCAGTAGGCCTGTGGATACTCACCTTGCAAAGATCCAAAGAGTCTTCACTTTCTTGGCTGTTTTGCTGCTTCAGACCTTCCATGTGTTTGCAGAGAATGAAGACCTAAATTACCACAAGATCATGCGAGATCAGTGGCATGAGATCTCCCACTACTGATCTCGCATGATCTCATGATACTTTAGACCTCTGTTCTCTGCAAACAGAGGCCTGGATGAGATCAGTGGCAAAAGGCTTTGCAAATGGAGGTAAGGGCTGAAACATTGAAGTCTTCCCTCTGTTTGCAAAGCCTTTGGCCATCTTTGCAAAAAGCCGCCAAGAAGGGATCTCTGGAGCCATGCGGCAGCCACTCCCAACCTCGATTCTGGCTGTTGGAGGTCTGCAGGAGGCATGTCTTGTTCAGAACAGACCTCTGGAAACCTGTGGCAGCCACTCCCAACCTCCATTCTGGGCAGGGGAGGCCTCCTGCAGGGCTCCACTGCCCAGAGCGGAAGTTGGGAATGGCCGCCGCAGGTCTCTAGAGGTCCGTTCATGGCAGGGGAGGCCCCCTGCATGCTTCTGCACCCAGAACAGAGATCAGGAGCTGCAGCTGCAGGTCTCCAGAGGTCTGTTCTCAGCAGCTTTTTGCAACTTCGTTACTTAATGTTGTTCTGAGTTACACAATGACAATAAAGATATTCTATTCTATTCTATTCTATTCTACTGTACTCTATTCCTTATCGCGGCCTTTGTTTGGAATTCTCACAATAACTTCACACCTCTGGATTGGCTCCTTGGACTGGGCAGTTGGGAGGGGTTTTGAATAATGGGTTTTAATATAGCGATTTCACTCGAGAACTTCAGATTCTGCCTACCTTCCTGTTTTCAGCATCTCTCAATAAAAGTTCCTTTTGAAATGCTGCCAGTTTCAAGAGTTCTGCTTACATGAGGGAATCAGCTGAGGCAGGGCCTTACAGAGCTACTGTTTTGGAGGATCACCAATGCCACTTCCCTGCCTCTGCCAATGATGACCGGCCCCCTGCCGCTGATGCCCCCTCCAGTGCCGCCACCTGCAGGCCAGATTGGGACAGCTGGGCTGTAAAATGCCCAGGTCTGCAGTAAGTGTATCACTTCCATAAGTTCTTTCAAACCTCAGGCCCAGCAAATTACAGACACCTCCATTTCACAAGACCCACAGAAGCATTTTTTAAACAGCTGCCACAATTTATTGCAGCCAGCCATCAGAGCTGGAACTGGCAGCCGCAGCAGCCTCCTTGAATCTAGAGGCAGCTAAAATGGAGTCTTGGGCCTAAAGAAGAGCAGCAGAATTGCAAAAATAGATTAAATTTACATGTATAAAAGATAAGGGGAGATTTATATATAGATTAAGGAAGTAGGAATAGAAACTGAATGTAACTTTAAGGAAAAAGTATAAAATTCAAACAATAGAAATGAAATAAGGCCAGGATCCACAGTATTTAGCATGGTAATAGTAATTAGGGATAATTAGCAAACATACAACTATAGAAAATATAAACTTATTTAAATTAGATTAATGTAAAATTAAAATAAAATGGGCTCACAATTAAAGCTTCTACAAAATGTATGTTTTGCACTTAAGTAACAAACAGCATCCATTTTGGGGTTCAAAAGCTTATTCTTTGTGTGCTTTTCAGCTCTGCCTAGTTTGGCGCCTCACAGTCATCTTGCCATCAAAAGAAGAAGGACAGGAAGGATGATAGGGAGAATAAGGGATGAAAGTATGAAAGGGGAAGGATGAAAGGGCAATACAGCTTTATGTATACCTGATAGGAAATCGGGAGGGGGGGGAATGACAGGTGATAAAGACCAGAGCAGCCAAATCCTGTTTATGCCAGCATCCCACATCCGGGCCTCCTGAGAAATATGCAGATTATTCCAGTGGTGGAGTTCAAATATGTGAACAACTGGTTCTCTGTGTGGATGCTGCTTCCAGAAGTCCATTCTGGGCCTAGGCAACAAAAAATTAGATACCGGTTCTACCGAAGTGGTGTGAACCAGCTGAATCCCACCACTGGATTACCCACAAACATTACCCCCAAACATCTTAGAGTTCTCAAAACATCTTGATGAGCTCTGGTTGGCTGGAAACAGACTGGTCACAGGGGGAGGGATGGGATGGGAGCAAACCTACCCCTTGTTTTTGTATCTAGCAAGTGCAGTAGATTTCAGAGCTGGCTTAACTTCACTGCAACTTAGTAAAAGAACCCTTTGCTTTAACGAAATGGGTTCATTAAATGGTTGCTTTAACTAAGGGATCGGATTGGGGCAGCTCTGGCAATGCACATGTTGTGTCATTCAAAAAGTATTCATGACAGGCTGTAGAAAGTGTTTGAAAGGGCAATTTGCAAATTATTAAAGCAGCCATATTCTTTCGAAAACATGGGGCAATTGTTCTGAATGCCTTTCCTGAGTGCCACAAGGGATGTTTTTGTTTAGATCACTCTTGAGACAAAGTGGCTGTGTGCGCGCACGCGCAGACACACACACACACACACACACACCACAATGCAAACAGCCAGAAAAAGCATTTTATACAGCAGTGCTGAACTTACTATAACACTCAAGGGGGAGAGGTCACCAGCACCAACTTATTTTGCAAAGCAAATCCTTGTTGCAATTTTTACCAAAACCCTATCAGATCTTAAGAATTTTATTGTATTCTTACTGCCAATGAAGAGATGAGGGTGAAGAGAGTAACTTGCCTACAGTTTGAAAGAAGGAAGGAAAGTTGGAAGAGATCTTCTGAAAGAAATGGGGAATGAAAGAAAGCTCTGCTACATTGTTAGATAAGATAAAAACAAAACACCATTCATCTTTATTGTCCACCTATCATTCTTTCTCATCAACCTTTCCTAAGACATAACTTGATTTTAAAAACCAGGTATTTTACTGTCCCATTCAAACCAATTGGCTTATTTAAGGAAATTAATTTTTGTTAATGTAAGCTTTGCTTTATGCTTCAAAATGTATTTTATGTGTCAAGATATTTAAATTTATAACTGGAACAGTGGAGGTTGTGTAATGGATCAGAACACACAGTTATAGCTGATTGATTAAAGAGAGTTGGCTACTGCATGAGGCAATCTAAGCTGTAATTGGTTGCCTTGAGTGAAAAGGGGGAGCTTCCTTGTTCCCGCCATTTTGCCCTGTGTGCCCTGTATGCTCTGTGATTTACCTGATAATGTTCCTGCTGTGTTGATTTATCTGACTATGCTCTGCCTCTCTTATTTACTGTAAATATATTTCTTTATATAAAAGCACAAATTCTTGTCAGCGTCTCTGACTCCATTTGGACAGCTGACACGTTATGGACCCAGAAGTGCCCTGAAGAGTCAATAGTATTTTTCTGAGGTAAAAGTTTCTTTGTGAATCTGTGGGAGGTTGGGGACAATTGACCTGTAAAGACAGCAAGATGCTGGCTTCCGGTTGCGGTTTTCGACACTGGCGGACATGCAGAGAGATTTCTCTCCCCGCTGTCCAGTTTTTCTCCTTCGGAAGACCCTGGAAAGGATCAAAAGTCACCCTGGAGGGGGTGACCACTGTTGGGGGGGACTCTTGCTGGATCGCGGGGGGGCAGCAGCCTCTCCGTTTGATCTGCAGTAACTCCCCAGGTCCGAAGAGGAAAAGAGCAGCCATTAACATGGCCCCTCATTTAGTCAAACCAATTGAAAACCCGAAGCACCAACTAAGCATGAAGAAGCAACTGGAGGAGTTGGGTGAGACCCTATTTTTCCTTTTTTTCTCTCCCAATTACTTTCCTGTAAAAAGTTTTGAAATACTCCTTTCCCCCAGCTGAATTTCGCAACTCTTGCTCACTTCGGGAATATAAAGCCAAGAAATACACACATAAAAAAAGGAACAACAAGATTAAATGACTACTTACCTGGACTTGTAATATCCAGATACCTGGGTTCCCTAAAAGCTCTGTATCTTGACAAAAACTTACTGTTTTACTTTTTTGTTAAACCCAGGAGGGGGGGAAATGGAATCTTCTTTGTTTCCTCTCTTGAACTGAAAAAAAGCCCTATTTTGTATGTTACCGGGAACATCTAGTGGTCAAAATTTGCTACAACAAGTGGAATAAATTTCTTCTGAGTGGGAGATCTCTGAGACTAAAATTTGTCCTTGACAGCAACCAAAAGAGAAGAACTTGAAACAGCTGGGTGGTGAAAATAGTTCTTTATAGTGGAGGTGGACAGTTATTGACTCTTATTTAAAAATAGCCTCCACTAAAAGACTGATAACATTACAGAAATGGAGGAATACCACCCACTGCTTAATGTCAAACTTATACTTGAAAAAATTCTAGAGGCTACTGAACTAATGAAGTCTACAATGAAAGACTTACATGCCACTTTAAAGCCACAAAAGGCAGCTTTAACCCCATTAGAGGAACCCACACTTCAAAAAGCAATAGAAGAAGGAACTAATAACAAAGTGGAAGAATCTACTCAGACCTTTAATACTCAAAGCTTGACCTTACTTAAAGAGTTGACAACTACAACAGAAACAGAAACTGATCAAAGCAATGTTAGGATGGAACTTCCAGAGGATTTACAACAATACACTGAGATTTCAGATAATCTAGATGATCCAAAAACAATTACAACATCGAACATGAATCTTCATCTACTTCAGTTGAAATTAGAAGAAGACCAATCTGAATGCATGATACACACATTAACTCAGATATGGAGATTTAAATCATTGGGTCAACAATTTAATGACTGTGAAGGGACTGGCTTTCTTGATGGACAGATGATTGGATGGTCTCACCTGTTTCAAATGATATATCCAGGAAGGAAGGGAGAGCCATTTGAGGCCCAAAAAGCATTTTTATGGAAGCTGGCTTGGCATAAAAGGAAGGCCTTTGTCTGATATTTAATGGAAGAGCTTTAAACTTTATCTAATGAGCTAAGGAGACTTTAAAAGATATTATTGGATTTAATAGTTAGATTTATACCTATAAGGGAAATAAATTAGTTATTTAAATAATTGTTTTGAATTATAATTAGAAGATGAATTCAGAGGATAAAGGTTATTTTATGAGTAAGTGATGATATTAAAATGAGAATTAGAATATGATGGTGAAATAAATTAAGAATTTATTGGAATAAACAATAAGTGTATCTTAGAGATGATACTATTTGGTATGAATTAAAGGAACCATGAGCTATCAGAAATCTAAACATTATTGGACATTAAGCCAACTTGAATACTCTAATTGAAACCAGACAAAAGTTAAAAACAGGATTTGGAGATATATAATCTAAAAGCTGTTTATAAATGTTTTAAATGATTGAGTTATAACTAGCAACCTACCAATTTGAATTTGTTATAATGATTAAGGGAAACAGAGAAAATTTTTGATGATGTAAATTGATATATGTATGGATAAGCATGTTATTGGATTATGTATTACCCAACATTGCTTCCTTAAATAACTGAAGGTTTGTAAAAATGGAAAATTAATAAAACGTGTTATATATACAAGACAGCAAGATGCTATCTCTTACAGGAATGGGAGAAGGATTTCCTGTGGCTCCTCTTAATGAGACAAATGATCTCTCATAGAGCCTAAAATGGAGATGTCTCTTCAAAGAGAGGATTTGTGGACAGTTGTAAGCAATAGCTCAGCAGATCTCAATGAGGAGGGGCAAAGAAGAAATGAAAAGGTACTAGCCAACATAATTTTGTGCTTGGAAGATAGTCAGTTGGTTCATGTGCATGGGCTTATATCTGCTAGAGAATGCTGGATGGCCATACACAAAATTTTATGTTAGAGAAACAGCTAGCAACAAAGTAATTCTCACCACAAAACTTTAGAGAGCAAAGCTACACTCTGGAGAAAGTGTGTTAGATCACCTCCAGTTTATGATGAAAACCTTCCTTGAGTTACAAGAGCAAGGAATGGTGTTTTCAGAAGCAATACAAAGTGCATGTTGTGCTTAGTTTCTTTAATAATTCTTGGGATGTATTAGTAACAAGCCTTGAGTCCATGAAGAGCATTATTTAACCATGAGTTACATGACCTCAGTCAGAAAGGAACTGTTTTCAAGTGAGATAACAAGGTGGGAGATAAAGTTTGTGTAGTAAAACGCTGCTTTGCATATGGATCAACTCAGCATCTCTGGAAAAATTGTCCAGCAAGAATATTAAAAGATACAAGCAGGTGAGAGAAAGCACAGTGATGGAAGAATGAAGATACACAGATTTCTGTGGTGAAGGCAAACAAAAACAACAAAGATATTTGATTGCTGAACAGTAGGGCCAGTGAGCATATTGTAAATAACCCAAACTTTTTTCCAGTCTGGGAGCAGCTATCTAGGAATTTGTAAGCCTGATAATTGGTAATCATTCTTCTGTACAAGGGCAAGGAACAGTATATGTACCATGTATTTGGTAAATCATTTGATAAGGTTTTATGTGTACCAGATTTAGATCACAATTTGCTGCATGTGTCTTGCTTAGACAATGAAGGATATGAATTAATTTTTGCAAAGGGTACATGCAAAGTCAGAAAGAATAATAGAGTGTGTGAACAAGGTTTGAAAGTGAACAATTTATATGTTTTGAATCACAAGGAAACTGGTTGCAATGCACAATCTTTTCTAATGAACCAAAGCATAAAGAGTGTGCACATTTGTTCCACAGAAGGCTGGGTCATGCAAGCTTTAAAATATTGCAGAAAATGCCTGACTTGATTGTAGGTTTAAATGTAAAACATTGTGACAAATATTTGAATTGTGCTATTTGCAAAGAAGCCAAATCAAAAGAATATCCTTAGCAAAAGAAGTGATAGAAAATCTGAAATAATTTTTCAGCATATGGATTTAATTGGCCCTCTATTCCCATCAATGAGCCAAATTTGCTTTAGTAATTGTTGATGATTACTCTAGATGTGAATTTTATTTACTAAAGAAGCAAAACTGAAGTGTTTGAACAGTTTAAGCAGTGTGTAATGTTTATAGAGAGGAGATACAATCAAAGGATATGTCAACTACAGACAGACAGAGGAGTTCATGTCTAATATGTTTCAGCACTGGGTGAAAAAGAAAGACATAAACCATAGAAAGACAAACCCCTACAAGCAAAAAGTGATTAACACAAAACTATCCCCTAACAATAAAAACTATTAGTAACCATTCATGGACAAAGTTTACACATAAACTTAGCAAAAGTTTGCTTCTTTTAAAGATTATTTAACCAATAGTGCAAATAAATGCTATTAGGATGCTCTGGAAATTTAAATGAAAGAGTGGTAATCAACCGCTAGTGAATATCTCTGTAGAATTAGCAATACAGAGGAACATAGGCTGGGGTTTCTATAGTGATCATATCACAGGGGTCTATAGTAGGAAAGATTTAATGTCAGAATGACAGTTTTCTAATACGGTAGTTATTTAATTATCTCTTTCACAAATGCAAAGACATGCTTTAAAATATTACATTTAAAAATGATTTTCATACACATTTATTCAAATCCATTTTAATATGCAGCATTAGTATATCTTTAAGAGACCCAGTTTGCTGTTGTGCTTAAGTCACCCATCCAGAGCCCAGAAGATGCTGAGTTCTAATCCTGCCTTAGGCACAAAACCAATTGGGTGACCTTGTCATTCTATATCAGCCAAGGAAGAGGCAAGGGCAGCCCACTTCTGAAATGTTTCTGGAAAAAATGCAAAGACTTGTCTAGGCAATCACTAGGAGGAAAGAAGCAGAAAGGGAAAGGGAAAGAGAAAAAGAAAGAGAGAAAAAGAAAGGGAGGAAGGAAGCTTACAAATATTTTCCCTTATTTCTTCAGTGCTTGAACACTGATTAGATAGACTAATCAAATAAGCTAAACACATATATTATTTGCAATGGAAACAAATTAATACAACTTTCTAAAAAAACAATCTCTTTGCACTTACCACTTGTATTCCAGATTGTATCTTGTTGATCCTTATATTCATTTTTCATATATTCTTGCACATAGATTTTAGGATCAGAGCCTGATTTTAAGATATCACTAAGCAATGCAATGTATGCTATAGCCAGCCTGAGGGTGTCAATTTTAGAGAGACGTTTTTCATACGGGAAAGTTGGTACATGGCCTCTGAGTTCTTCAAAAGCAGAATTAATATTAAGCATCCTTTTTCGTTCTCTAATGTTGGCAGCATGCCTTTCTCTTTTGTAAGATTGATCTAGAATGATTTTATGGGAGTTAGGTTTCCAATCAGTTTCATCACATTGAATCAATAAGGAACTGTCCAATTCAGCATTACCTTCAAAGTGCAGAATATGATTACCAAAGTCTGAAACTCGTGTGGGCATATCAGGACAAAATGTTTGAAAAGGAGCAGGTAAGTAGACAAAAACTTCATTTGCAGTAGAATAATCAAATAGGGAATGATCTAACTGAGAGAACTGGCTGAAAGAATTACCATTGACTCCAAATGGGCAATTGGATAGCGAGCCTTCTTCAAAATTAAAACAAGATAATTCCATTGTTGGATCTTTTAACAGCTGATCCAACTGAAAATTCATAGTCTTCAAGTGCACAGAAAAATATGATAATCAAACTACACTTTTAAATAAAAACTCCAGAAAGAACTTCAAATTATGGCTCCAGCCAAGCACTATACAGTTATACTCCAGTTTGATAAACTAGGTTGATGTGAAGCTTTAAATATCTGGAAGCTTCATAAAAAGCTGCTTTATTATTTCTTTTATATCATTGTATAATAACTGATCTTCATCTGACCCCTAGATTAAACATCTATTGATGTCATTACCAAGTTTGTCCTCATGTTCATTCATTCATGTTGCTCTTTACTTAGCATTTATGTAAGACTCTACAATGAGTTGTTTTGCACCAAAAAGGAGAATAAAATGATATCTTTTATAAGATGTTAGCAAAATGTTACAGTTTTTTTAAAAACAAAAGATTTATCCCATTATAATACTGTCAGAAACATATGACTGCCTTCTTTGATCAACCAAGAACACTCAGGTTTTCTTTATTTTATATGAAAAATATAAAAGGGAGAGTGATCAAGGCAAATCTCTGTGCTGAACAGCTGTACATACACTATCTCTTTCCTAATAACTAGAGAAAAAATACTCTTACATTTTAGGGACTTTTTCGTTACTATTTTTTCTGAGAGTCTCACATTTTAAAAAATCGATTTTTACAAAATAGTCACAAATCTATTATATTCAGGGTAAAATATAATGATGTTTGTCCAAGAAATGTGCAGTCAAGTTAGTAAAAATGGAAGATTATTAGGAGTTTATCATAGAAGCATAGAAGGTAAGTGCCAACTTTTGAAATGAACCAGGCTGAAGCCATCTTTTTCATTCTAAGTTGCCACATAGAAGGAGGAGAAAAGGGGTAAAGGTCAATCAATCAATTCCAACTTTGCAAGATCTTTTTTTCCCCCAGGTTGCTTCTCTCTTTGATCAGTTTCCAACCATTGTTTCTTGTCCTTCCCTCTAGTGCTTTGGTGAACAACCTGGCCCCCTGCCTTGTGGCAGCCCCCCAGATACTGGAACACTGCTATCATGTCTCCCCTGTTTCTTATTTTCTTTAGACTAGACAAACACAAGTCCCATTGCCATTCTTCATATGTTTTAGTCTTCAGGCCTTTGATCATCTTTGTTGCTCTTCTCTGAATTTTTTCTAAACTCTCAACATCTATTTTGTGGTACAGTAACCAAAATTGGCTGCAGTATTCCAGGTGTGGTCTTACTAGGGTTTTAAAAGTGGTATTAATACTTCGCATGATCTTGATTCTATGTCTCTGTTTATACAACCCAATACTTTATGGTCAGGACATTTAGTTATTCGTTTTGAATTTATTTTATTTTATTAGAAAACAAATTAGACCACAAATACAGGATGAGGGACATATTATTTGGCAATAGATAATAAAAATAGAGTAAAATCAATAGCAGAGTAAAAGGCAGCAAATAACATTTAAAAATATCATTGCAGAATTAACAAACTTATTAAAAAGTTCTAAATCAAGACTCCAACAACAATTTTGTATATATTGAGATTAACATAAGAATTTGGCTTATTATGTTTTGCAGACAGAATATCTTTCCCAAATTTACTTAAATGTAACTATTCTAGTACATTTCACTATTTTCAATCTTTTATACATCAAAATTTACATTCCAACAAACTTTCACAATTTTTCGTACCAGAGAACTAATAATGAAGGCTCTGTATTTTTCCTAAACACATAGTCGTCAACTTATAACAGTTTTTTTTAGTGACCATTGGAAGTTACAACAATACTGAAAAAATTATGACCTTTTTTCACACTTAAACTACTGCAGCATCTCCATGGTCATGTGATCAAAATTCAGATGCTTGGCAACTGGCTCATATCTTTGACAGTTGCAATATCTCAGGGTCATGTGATCCACCTTTTGCGATTTATTTATTTATTTATTTAAATTTATAGACCGCCCCACTCCCGCAGGACTCCGGGTGGTTTACAATAAAAACACAACATAACTTAACAAACAAACAATACAATAACATTCATTCAGGGGTCAGATTTTATAAACCCCAGGCCTGCCGGAAAAGCCAGGTCTTAAGCAGCTTGCGGAAAACCAACAGGGTGGGAACGGTCCTAATCTCCGGGGGGAGCTGATTCCAAGATGTGGGTGCCATCACAGAGAAAGCCCTCCCCCGTGGCCCCACCAAATGGCACTGCTTGGCTGACAGGACCTGAAGGAGGCGATCTCAATGGGGAAGCCAGATTCACTTAACAACCATGTTAAGTTAACTGCAGTGATTCACTTAACAATATGACAAGAAAGGTCATAACATGGGTAAAACTCACTTAACAACTGTCTCACCTAGCAACAGAAATTTTGGGCTCAATTGTGGTTGTAAGTTGAGGACTACTTGTATTGTCCTATAGCCAACCTTGCAGCAACTATCATGTATTGAACCATTGTGTTTTTAGTTCCATTAGTTATCTCATTAAATAATGACAATAAACATATCTTGGGACTGTAGATAAAGTTTCTGATATCAACGCTGTTAGTCTAATTACGTCTCTCCAGAATCTTTGTACAACCTTGCAGAATCACCATGCACATACATATTGTAGATACACTATGCTTTACATTTTCAAAATTTATTTGGGAATCTCCCAGTAATCATAGCAATTTGTATGGGAGTAAACCATCTGTGAATAGCTTTTAGATATTTTTTCTGATCTTTGCTACTATAAACCATAATGTGGAGTTCTTCCAAAGTGTAACCTATTGTGTGACTGAGGTACTGATTCTTTGAGGGATGCTGATCCCACTTCAAATTTCTAACAGGCCTTTATATATTTTGGATATTAGATCTGAAGAGTCTATACATTAAAGAAATGATGAACTCTAAACAAATTTATCCAGATGAGGAGGGGAGAATATTAATGGTGGAAATAATGATGGATCAAAAACAGATATTGATGGTAGCAATATTTGCACCAAATGATAAACAAGAACAATTTTACCAAAAATTATATATAAAAAATATTAGATTTAAATTATCAAAATCTCTGTATAATGGGAGACTTTAACGCAATAACAGATGGAACTTTGGACTACAAAAGGGCCAAACAAGGGAGAAAAAGAGGAAATATACTACCTAAAGCATTTTTAAAAATGACAGAAGAACTTTGTATCCAAGATATATGGAGAGAAAAAAATCCAAAGAAATTACAATATACATTTTACTCAAATAGACATAAATCATGGTCTAGAATTGATATGATATGGACATTTTTGGAACTTAATAAGATGATACAAAAAATTGAGATAGGAACTAATGTTTGGGCAGATCATAACCCAATAAAGATGACTTGGAGAGGAACCAAGAAAACATTAAGATGGTCCTTGAACAAATCTATTTTAAAAGAAAAAGAATTCATACAACTAGCAACAAAGGAACTGGATTTTTTCTTCAAAATAAACAAGAAAAAAGAAACATCCCTTCAAAATGTGTGGGACATGGCTAAAGCATATTTCAGAGGGTTGGCTATACTACTATACTGCTAAAAAGAATAAAGAAAAGAAACAAAAGTTAAAGTTGAAGGAAGAATCCAGAAAGTTGGAATCAGAATTACAAATAGACCCACAAAAAAAAATACTCAAGAAACAAATGGAGATAACAAAATGCAAATTAAATCTAGCTGAGATGGAAATAATAGTTCAACAGATCAAAAGAACTAAGCAGAACTTTTTTGAAAATGCCAACAAACTGGGGAGATGTTTAGCACATAGATTGAAAAAAGAAAAAGAGAAAAAAACTGATAAACAAGCTACAGGATTCAAAAGGCGAATTACAGTTTCAAAATGATACAATTAAAAAAATCATCAAAGACTATTATGAGATACTTTACAATGCAGAGGAAATTCCAAAAGAAAATATACAGCAGTATTTAAAAAAAGCAGATTTACCAAAAATTCCAGAGAATATTCAAAATATATTAAATGGAAAAATTTTAATGATGGAGATTAGAGAGGCTATAAAATGGCAAAAACATGATAAGACTCCAGGTCCAGATGGTTTACCTGCATAGCTTTATAAATCATTACAAGACATACTACGTCCTATTTTGAAAGAACTGTGCAATGAAATACTTTTGGAGGCTAAAATACCAAATTCATGGATTGAAGCCAATATCTCCTTAATACCTAAAGAAGACTCTGATCTAATGCAAATAAAAAACTATAGACCAATATTGCTATTAAATGTAGATATAAAATCTTCACCTCAATAACAGCAGAAAGATTAAAGAAATTTTTGGCCGAATTTATACATACAGACCAAGTAGTTTTTTACCTAAAAGAAAGATAAAAAATAATTTAAGAATGATTCTTGATGTGTTACTGTACTATGAAATTCATCCAGGGAAACAGATGGCATTAATATTTCTTGATGCACAGAAAGTGTTTGACAATGTAAACTGGCAATTTATGTTTCAGCAACTAGCGGAAATGGATTTTGGAAAAAACTTTATAAATACAATTAAAACAATTTATTGTAAACAAACAGCCAAAATAAACATAACTGGAGATTTTACAGAAAACTTTAACATTAAAAAAAGGCACAAGATAGGGATGCCCACTATCTCCATTATTATTTATATTAACACTGGAAGTATTGAATAGAAACATTAGACAAGATATAGAAATTAAAGGACTGGAGATAAAAGATGAAAAATACGAACTACAAGCATTTGCAGATGACTTGGTTTTTATATTGGAAAATCTGCTTGAAACAAGCACTAAACTTATGGAGAAAACAGAAAAATTTGGAGAAGTGGCAGGGTTGAAAATAAACAGAGAAAAGACAAAAGTGCTAACAAAAAACCTAACAGAAAAACAAAAAAACCAACTAGCAAAAAAACCCCAAATCTCAAAATAGTTTTAAAAAGTTAAATACTTGGGAATTTATCTAACAGCAAGATACATAACAATAAAAGAAGTTAATTACCTAAGATTGCTAAAACAAATAAAATTGAATCTGGAAAAATGGAAAAACTTACAACTTTCAGTGTTGGGAAGAATAGCAACCGTGAAAATGAATATTTAACCAAAATACTCTTTCTATTTCAAATGATTTCTGTAAGACTGGAAAAAGCCTTTTTTGATGAACTGAATACAACAATACTGAAATTTATCAGGCAAGGGAAAAAAACTAGAATTAGACTAAAAATGCTACAAGTGGAGGGTTTGGATTGTCGGACTGGATGCTATACTATCAAGCAACTATTTTAACATGGCTTAAAGAATGGATAATGCTTAGAGATAAAAGACTATTATACCTAGAGGGACATCACCTACAAATCGGTTGGCATGCCTTTCTGTGATATGGGAAGAATAAAATTCATAGATACTTTCAAAACCACTTTATAAGAAATGCACTTTTTTAGAATGGGAAAAAATAAAAGTGAAAATTTACATCAAGATACCTGGATGGCTTTCAACAATGGAAGCTTTTGCTTGCCCAAATTTAATTAATTATGACAAAGTTGTGACCTATAAAGATATTTTGGAAAATTGAAAGACAGACAAGATTTACAAGAAGAAGATATTGATCTATCATGGTGGCCATGTTTGCAAATCCAAACGATATATGAAAAAGATGTTAAAACAATGGGATTTTATAAAAACAGACAGAATTTGACCTGATACTGTTAAAAACAGATGAAAAGTTGATTAAGAAATTCTATAAATATCTGTTAAGCTTAAAAATGGAGGAAGAACAAGTAAAAGAAACAATGATAATATGGGCAAAGAACTTTGGATATAATATAGAATTAGAAAACTGGCAAAAGTTATGAGAAAGAAATGTTAAATTAATTAAACCAGTGACATATAAAGAAAACGTATATAAAATGTTTTACAGATGGCATATGACACCAGTGAGATTAGCAAATATGTCTAAAAATACTTTAAACAAGTGGGAAATGTAAACAAAGACCAGGTACTTATTACCATTTCTGGTGGACATGCCCTAAAGCAAAAAGATTTTAGCTCAAAATACATTTATGGTTGAAGAAAATGACTAAAAAACAAATAGACTTTAAACCAGAACTATTCTTGTTAGGAAAAATAGAAGCAAACTGCAACAAGAATTGTATTTGCCCAATATTGAAAAAATGAAAATTTACCAACTGAAGAAGAATTAAGAAAATTTTAGAGTGTGCAGAAATGGACAGATTGAGTTTAAAGATAAAAGAGAAAGAAAACTCAGTGTATTTTAGAACATGGGATAATTTTTATCAATGGCTAGAAAAACAAGTTAGAGAAAAAGGAATGTGATATGTAACTTTGAATATATATTAGCAAGAAGATCATCGAGTGATTAATTAACATATTGTTTATGATAATTAACTATTACTCATTAGTTTTTTTTATTCTTTAAACAAGTGAACCCAGACATGGCCAGACAAGGAATAATGGATGGAAACTGATCAAAGAGAGATTCAACCTAGAAATAAGGATAATTTTTCTGATAGTAAGGACCCACCCCACTTTGCATCTTAAGAAGACAGAACTCTTGGAATAATTCTTCCAACAGGCATCCTTTATTAAGAAAAATGGTTGCAGGCGTTCTAGACAGGACTTGGGGTCCAAGCTCTCCCATTCAAGGTTTTAAGGGGTTTCCCAGTAGCCCCACCCAATCATCCCCTACTTCCAGCAACAGTCTCAGGCATTACACTCCCACCCCCTTTTCCTTACTGCCGGCTGGATGGAAACTTCAGAGAAAACTACATGAAAGGTAATAGTCCCCTTTGTTATGATTAGGCTATTCACATTCAGTTCCTTTGAAGTATACTGAAGGAAGTGAGGGCCATAAAGCCCCTTTGTTCACCCCCTTCCCTTCATCGTATGATAGAATCCCGAGAAGGCAGAAATAGGGTTTTTTATAGTTGATAATTAGAAATAAAATATAATTGGATTCTGACAGTAAGAACAATCAACCAATGGAACAGTTTGCCTTCAGATGTTGTGGGAGTTTCATCACTAGAAGCTTTCAAGAAGAGACTGGACTGCCATCTGTCAAAAATGGTGTACAGGGTGTCCTGCTTGGGCAGGGGGTTGGACTACAAGGTCCCTTCCAACTCTATTTCTGATTTTAATTCTAATTCAATCACAATAGTATCTTCTTACATATTTTATTTTTAACAAAAACACCCTCATTTCCTTAACTATCAGTCAATTAAAGTTCACAGGTGCCAACTTCTGCTTTAAAATCCTGGAATTATTTATGAAATAATTCCTTAGCCTAAAGCGGTTTTAACGTCTCTACACATTAATAGATAACCCTGCTAGGTTTTTTGGTAAAGAGTCATAGCCCATAATTGACATTAATGGAGAAGGAAGTGGAGAACAACTTTCATTGTAACAGCTATAACAACAGAATCTTGCAATGGGAATGTGTTTCCCATTTCCCTCATGTTATCTCATTGTGAACTAGAGAAGGGCCTGTCTGAGACATTGCTCAAATTAGTTTCTTAAAATGGGATTAAGACCTTGTAACTACCTCAATAGTGATTCTTCTTCCTGTCCTTCCTGGCCATTCTCCATGCAATCCATATAGCCCCATGACATAGAAATTGAAACCCCACAACAAACAAGAGGTTTCCCAACAACCAACTTAACAAAAAGGCATTCTATCACTTCAAGAAACATAGACTGTGGTCATGTCTACAGTTGTGGTAGAATGTAGTATGTGTTAAGTCCTCAAGTTAATTCTGAAGCCAACAACTGTTTATTCTTCTTCTGCTCACTTCAACACAACTCAGAGGCTCGCAGGCCTCTCTCACATTAAATAGAATCCCCGGGCAAAAAGGTTACAATGGAAATGGCGCGCTTTCGCGCCTTGCGCATGTGCGCAGGCTGGCACCTCTTAGTCTGGTCCCAGGCAGCTTGCAACAGTCTGGGACCATAGCAACATCCCGAGCCTGCTTTTGCAGGCTCAGGACACAACACCCCTTCCCCCTGGATAAAACTTACTCAACCTATACAGATAGATATACGCGACCTCACGAAGGGATGTGGTGTGCTTATTCAGTATTGAACTGCATGTACTGTTGAAGTTATTTCATAACCACACTCTTATATGGTACCGTGCTATCATTTTGGAATTGAGTGTCCAATACTCACAATTCCAACTTCACCATGCAGTAGGGCACCTCCCTCATTTCCCTTAGCTTGACAGCAACTTCACATATTCTTCAAGGTGTTTGGGAGGTCTTCTAACCTGCTGCGACCTCCTCAGATTTTGGGAACAGTCTTGACTTTCCTGTGTAGTTGTTGTAGTTGAGTTGCCCCCTCTTTGTTGCCCTGGTGGTCCCCATGACTGGCGTTCTGTTGCCTGGTCTGCTTGCTTGCCCACCGGGCTTGGCAGACCAGGACTTTGCTCCATACTGTACCTGGTTGATCTGTCTGATTGTAGGCTGTTGGGACCCTCTATGTCCCACCCAGTATTTTGTGGTTCTGTGGTATTCTCTGAGTCCACAATGGACCCATCATGGGAACACAGTCCCTCACTCCCAAGCCCAGTAGATGGGTTGTCTGGCATCTCTGCAGTGCACCAGTACTCTATTGCCCCCCATTCAGTGCCGGAGGTACCAGAATCGGGATTTGCCTCTCTGACTACCCCTTTGTTTACTGACTTCCTTTTGGGAGCAATTGCAGCATTTGACCAGTTTGTTTCAGTGGATGCCAGTTCTCTGGTATGATTTGGGTTGTTTGGATGCTCCCGGTTATTCTCCCTGTCTGGAGTGCTGTATTGGGTTTGTGAATAGTGTGTGTTAGAGAATTTTAATTTCTCTATTGGTGAAAAATAAATCAGAAGCTCTCACAGTTGACTGCATTTAGCTGATTCAAATAACTTTATATTTATATAAAAATATTTACAATACCATTCTTCTTTACAGCAACATAGCTTAATGAAGGCTTCTTACAGAGACAGACCAGAGACAGACATGAGACTGGAAATCCAGCTCCTAACTCAATACTAATGTTGCACAGACTCAGTAGCACTTTCTTCACATTGGCTGACTGAGTTACCACATGACTCTTCCTGTTCATGAATATTCCAACACTCCTCCTTCATGATAGGAAGAGACATCAGACCTATTGAATTAATACATTCTTTAATCATGAAAAACCGTGTGCCACTAACCTGGCCTTATACTGTATATCATTATTTGGTAATACCTTTTTCTTATATACCCACTTACAACCCACTTTCCCTGTGGCAAAGTCACTGATTTAAATACTTCATGGTCTCCCATGGATTTCATCTCTTTATCCATGGCCTCCTTCCATCTTTCTTGTTCAGCTTTTGGTCATGCCAACACCTCTTTATAACTTCTTGGCTCATACCACACATTGCAAACCTTTACTTTGCTGGCAGAACACCTGTCAGGCGGAATTCCTTTGTTACATCGCTCTGACCTACGTGGTATTAACTGCTCCTGTGTCTCAATTCTTTCTGATTTCATGTCTTGTTCAGCCTCTTCTCCCTGAACATTGACATCTTCAATTATTTTTTCATCATTAGATGAGCTATTGTCACTAAACAGATCACCGTCATTAAGTGAGACATACCCAGAATTTGCATTAATTCTGTCCCAATTTTGTTCTGCAAAATTAGCAGACCTTGAAATTACAATTATTTTATTTCCATCGCTAAAGCAATATCCTTTTGACCCTGGCTCATAGCCCACAAACCTGAGCTTTCTTGCCTTTTGCTGTCCCTTTCTTCTGATTGCTTTCAGAATATGTACCCATGCAGCACTTCCAAAAATTCTCAAATGTGCCAGTGATGGCTTTCTCCCATATAGAATGGCATATGGAGTATTATTAATGGAGGAACTCCACAGCCTGTTAACTATATAATTGGCAGTCAATATGGCTTCTCCCCAATATGACCTGCTCATACCAGAATCCTCCAATAATGAATCTTTCATTGTTTGCAAAACATCATTCCTTCTTTCAGCTACCCCGTTCTCTGCTGCTGTGTAAGGATTTGTACGTCTGTGTCTTGTCCCCAACTGCCCCAACCATTGTTGGAATTTAGTTGACATAAATTCAATAGCTCTGTCAGTTTGCAACTGACACACTTGTTGTCTGTACCTTCTCTCTACAAAACTTACCCACTGTTTGAATTGTTGTAGCACCTCTGTCTTACTTCTAAGCAAGTAGCAAAACGAATACCTGCTATAATCATCAACAATTACCAGTGCATATTTTGCTCCTCCCAAACTGGCTTGCATAGGTCCCACCACATCTGCATGGACCAGCTCTAGAACTCTTTTTGTTTGTCTTGTGCTACATTTACTAACTGGGAATGCCTTTGACTTCGATGCTTTGCATACTGCACAGTCCAAATATGTTTTGCATCCTTTCAAATTTAGCCCTTCTGCAAAATCTTGCATTTGCTGCAAAACTTTAAAGCTTGCATGGCCAAGTCTTCTATGTAGAAGATGGACACATGAATCATGCTCTGCAACATTCTTAAATATATGGGAACATTGAACCTTTTGTCCCTGCAATACATATAGATTATTTTCCTTTATGCCTTCTGCACAAATATTCCCATTCCTTTTGATGAGACACTTCCCATTTACAAAAATGATCTCAAAACCTTGTTTGTCTAAATTAGACACACTTAACAAATTATGTTCCATCTCAGGTACACAAAGCACATTGGTAAACTTTGATTCCAAATATGGAATTTTTACATCGCCTTTTCCAATGACTTTTGCTTTCTGGCCATTTGCCAAAGCCACAGCTTCTTGTGCTACTGGAACAAACCTGCAAAATAATTCAGAGTCATTAACAATTGTTTGACTTGCCCCACTATCTATTAGCCACTTGTCTCTGTTGTTTCTATAGCAAACTTTTGCAACACCAAAATGTTCCTTTTGCAAAACAGTCCTTTTTCCTTGCACAAATGTCTTTTTCTGCAAATTGTTCCTCTACAAACAGTTCCTTTGCAGATGGTTGTTTGCTCCACAAATGTAGCAAGTCTTTTCCCACTGAACAGCTCTCTGCTTGCAAAATCTCTCCTTTGTTGCAATTTGGTCCGGGTCCGATCTGCTTGTTTCCTCTTCTCTGGAGACTTGCAGTCTGGACCCCCTCCTCAGGAATTTCACCTCCTCGTGGCTGCTTCTAAAATGGCGTTTTTCTTCTTCATTAAGCAAACATGCCTTTAAAGCCTCAAACTTTAAGTCTTGCTCTTCTTTACACTCAAATATCATTTTATCTAAACTGTTCAACACCAATAAAATCTTCTGGGACTCAGGGAATTTAATCCCACGTTGTTCTAAGTCCAAAACTAAACTTTGCATTTTATTTAAATGCTGTTCCATAGATTCACCTGGTTGCAAACAGGCTCTGTAAAGTTTTCTTGACAATTGCACTATATTGCATGCAGAAACATTCACGTGCACAGCTCTCAACTTCAACCAAATCTCCTTTGCAGTCTTTAAATTTGCAACATTTAGAAATTGTTCATCATCTAAATTCAAGATGAGATAAGCCATTGCTCAATCATGGCTTTTCTGATCAACTGCTGCAAACACTTGTGGTGGATTTTCTACAATATACCACAGCTCTTTTGCTTTGAGCAAACATTCCATTTTAGCAGCCCACACAATGTAATTCTTCTGGCCCAAACGAGGCACACAGCTTTCCTTAAATTCCATTGCAGCCATTCTGGTAATTCTGCCTTGTTTTTATACTTTCTAAACACAATTTCTTCCAGCTTTAAATTACAATGCAGTCCTTAGTAAGCTCTGGGCCTATAACCTGTTAGAGAATTTTAATTTCTCTGTTGGTGAAAAATAAATCAGAAGCTCTCACAGTTGACTGCATTTAGCTGATTCAAATAACTTTATATTTATATAAAATATTTACAATACCATTCTTCTTTACAGCAACATAGCTTAATGAAGACATCTTACAGAGACAGACCAGAGACAAACCCAGAGACTGGAAATCCAGCTCCTAACTCAATACTCTTTTTGCACAGACTCAGTAGCACTTTCTTCACATTGGCTGACTGAGTTACCACATGACTCTTCCTGTTCATGAATATTCCAACAGTGTGAGTATCCCCTGAGTGACTCCCTGGCTGGAGTAAGTAATTGTGAATGCATTATTCCTTGTTCCCATGGATTCTTGTTGGGTACACTTGCGGAACCTTGGGAGGGACCTTCCCCTGCCTCTCCATTTGCCCCTGACTTCTGACAGTACAATGACAGTACAATGATCCCCCCCCCCGAGAAAACCCAGGAGTGGAAGAGGAAGAGTCCAGTCTCGTACGCAGCTGATCGATATGCCGCCGGAGAACGCGGCCATTGTCCAAGGACACCTCGTAGGACAAGGGACCAGTGACCTTGCAGACCACAGCCGGAACCCACAGATGACCGGGCCAATAGTTCCGGGTCCAAACCGGGGCACCCACTTGCAAACACCTTGGTGCCCTTGGTTGCAAAACCCGAGGCGCCACTCTGTCTGGGTGCAACCTGTCAAGTTTGGTGATCAGTCTGCGACCCCAGCGGAGTTCTGCCGGGCTTTTCCCAGTGGAAGTACATGGTGTGGTGCGGTGTGCAAGAAGAAAATCTGCCAACCTGTGATGCCAGTCACCGTAAGTCAGTTTCTTGAGGGCGTCCTTGGTGATGCGCACCATTCGTTCAGCCATACCATTGGTGGAAGGGTGGAAAGGGGCCGAAATCGCATGACGGATCATGTTGGCCTGCAGGAAAGCCTGGAACTCAGAAGAAGTGAATTGAGGACCGTTATCTGAAACCAGAACATCTGGGAGGCCATGTGCAGCAAAAATTCCTCTTAATACCTGAATGGTCTTGGCAGTAATAGTGGAGGAAACAGGAACAATTTCCAGCCATTTTGAATGGCTATCAACAAGGACCAAGAAGAATTGCCCCTGAAAGGGCCCAGCGTAATCTATATGCACTCTGGATCAAGGTGATTGTGTTTCCTCCCACCTATGCACAGGGGCCTGAGGCATTTCTGGCTATGAGCGCTGGCACGTGGCACCCGTGCACCTTGTCTAACCCAGGTCACTATAGATGGCTGCATGCAAGTGCTTTCATCCTGACAATGCCAGGATGACCCTCATGGAGAGAGACCAAGATCCTAGATCTCAATGAGGTAGGAAAAACTACTCTGCTTCCCCACAACAGGCAACCCTTAAAGGTGGATAACTCATGCTTCTTGAGTCAGAAGCTTTGGAACTCAGTACCTGGACTTCTCTCAGGCCATCCAGATAAAACCCATGAAAGCACATGTGTAAGTGTTAGATCTGTGGTTGTCTCTACAGCCACATCCCTGGCATTTAGGGGAGATTCAGGCAATGCCTGAATGGAGAGAATATTGATGACAGGAGCAGGGTCTGCTTCTACCAGCTTCAGAGGTAGTCTGCTTAGGCCATCAGCATGGCCCATTTCCTTACCAGGTTTGTGAATCAAAGAATAATCATAGGCTGACAAAAAAAATAGACCACCTCAGCATTCTAGGAGAGATAATATGGGGAGTTTGTTTGTTAGTTGTAAACAACCCCAGCAGCAGCTTATGGTCAGTGTAGACCGTGAAATGTCGGCCATATAAAAAATCATGGAATTTTTTAATTCCTGCTACTATGGCCAATGCTTTCCTGTCTATTTGAGCGTAATTACGCTCAGCAGAAGATAGAGTTCTGGAGTAATATGCTACAGGAACCTGAGTTCCATCAGCCCTTAAATGGCTAAGTATAGCTCCCACCCCATAAGGAGATGCATCACAAGCGATGCAGACAGGTAGGTTTTCATTGAAATGTGCAAGCACATCATTGGATGTAAGCAAGGCCTTTACCTCATTGAAGATTTTCATGGACTTGGGACCACTGCCAGACTGCCTGCTTGTCTAAAAGCCTATGTAGTGGTTCAGCTACAGCAGCTTTGTTAGGTAGAAAACCGTTGTAAAAATTCAAGTGACCTAGGAAAGCCTGCAGTTCACTTTTAGACTTAGGGCTAGGAGCCTGCTGTATAGCCTTTAATTTAGATTCAGCAGGGTGAATACCCCGGGCATCTATTCTGAATCCCAAGAAATCTGTAGAAGTGACTCCTATCTTACACTTATTTTTTTTAAGTTTTAGGCCTGTTCTTCGGAAACGAAGCAAAACAGCCCTCAATCTCTCTGCTAAATTCTGAGTAGATTCTCCAGCAATAAGGACAACACCAAAATAGGGGCAAACCCCAGAAATACCTCTAAGTGTGCTCTCCATGACACTTTGGAATATTCCAGGGGCTACATTTACTCCAAATTGCAGTCTCTTGACCTTGAATGCACCCCTATGAGTTACAATAGTCTGTGCTTCAGCAGCTGTAAGGACCCACCCCACTTTGCATCTTAAGAAGACAGAACTCTTGGAATAATTCTTCCAACAGGAATCCTTTATTAAGAGAAAATGGTTGCAGGCATGCTAGACAGGACTTGGGGTTCAAGCTCTCCCATTCAAGGTTTTAAGGGGTTCCCCAGTAGTCCCACCCAATCAACCCCCCTTCCAGTGATAGTTTCAAGTATCACAATTCCACCCCCTTTCTTCTTTCTTCCGTCTGGATGGAGACTTCAGGTAACTACATGAAAGGCAAATACCCTGCTTTGTTATGATAAGGTCCTCTAGTGCTAACGCTTTGATGTTACAATAAACACACATTCAGCATTCAGCTCTTTGAAGTGTACTGAAGGGAGTGAGGGCCATAAAGCCCCTTTGTTCTCCCCCTTCTCTCCCTCTTATGGCAGAATCCAAAGAAGGCAGAATTGGGAGTTTCTATATTTGATAATTAAAGATGAAATATGATTGGATTCTGACATCCGGCCCCTCTTAAAAATAAGAGAGATCCACCTGAAAGAAAACACAAGTATAAAATTTAGTTAGGCTTGTTAGGATACTCTGTGTGAAACTTCTTCAATAGCTTCGGGGCTCTGACATGACGTTTATGGACCCACTCATTTTGTGAGGGAGGGAGGTGTTTCCAGGCAACTAGGTACTGAGTTGCTCCATGATATCTCCTAGAGTCAAGGACTTCCTTTATTTCGAAGTGTTGTTCACCCTCCACCATGATTGGAGGTGGTGGGGGGGGATTTTTGGCCGTAGAGGTGACTGATGCTCTCTTTTCAGCAAGCTGCAATGAAAAATTGGGTGTATTTGCCTGAGATTTTTGGGTAATTCTAATTCTACTGTTACTGGATTTATGATTCTTTTAATTGGAAAAGGTCCTATATATTTTGGTCCAAGTTTTTTACAGGGCTGTAGGGACTTTAGGTATTTTGTAGATAAGTACACCATTTCTCCTATAATGAATGGTGTAGGCTCAACCCTTTTTTTATCGGCTTGTGTTTTATATGCCTGCCTAGCTTCATCTAGTGCTTTTCTGACTATTGGCCAGGTGTTTTGTAATTTCTCCATCCATTCTTTCAGCGAGGGGATCGTTGGTTCGTTTGGGGTTAATTCTGGCATGGGGTTGAAACTTTGACCGGTGGCTATTTGAAAAGGAGTGTAACCTGTGCTGGAGTGGACTGCATTATTGTAGGCAACTTCTGCAAAAGGGAGTAAGTCCGCCCACTCGGTCTGCTGGAAACTAAGAAAACATCTTAAATATTGCTTAAGTACGGAGTTCATTTTTTCAGCCCCCCCATTTCCTTGAGGGTGGTGGCTAGATGTCAGTCCCTGAGTGGTTCCTAAGAGGGATAAAAATTCCTTCCAAAATGCAGACGTAAATTGCACCCCCCTGTCAGAGATGATGCGTTGGGGTGCCCCATGCAATCTGTAAATGTGTTGGATGAAAAGTTTTGCTAAGGCTTTTGCAGTGGGAATCTTTTGGCAAGGGATAAAGTGCACCTGTTTGGAAAACAAGTCCGTGACCGTCCAGACCACAGTATTCCCATTGCTTTCTGGCAATTCCACTATAAAATCCATGGCTATTTCTCTCCAGGGGGCTGAGGGACTTGCCACTGTTTGCAATAGTCCTGGCACTTTCCCTTGCAACCTCTTTGCCGTGGCACATTTTGGACAACTGGCTATATAACTTTCAATGTCCTTTTTCATGGATGGCCACCAAAATTGCCGTTTAATTAAATGTAAAGTTTTTACAAATCCAAAATGCCCTGCTGATTTTGTGTCATGGCAAAGGTGCATGAAAGTTACTCTTTGAGTTGTTGGTATATATAACTTTTCCCCTACCCAAGGCAACCCGTCTCTCATTGTGCACACATTTTTGTTTTTCTGGAACCATTCATCTGTTTCCAAACTTTTTCTGAATTCAATTCCAGTTTGGCTGTCCAGTTGTGGTTTTAATTTGGCTTGGGTTCTTGTGGTTACTGGTGCTGCCAGTTGTGACTCTGCCATTATTGGTCTAGAGTCTGTGGTTCGTGCGCTGTTATATTGGGGCATGCGAGATAGAGCATCTGCCAGGAAGTTCTTTCTTCCTGGTAAATGTTTGAGCTTAAATTGGAATTGGTGAAAATGCTGGGACCAGCGGGCTTGTTTGGGATTGAGTTTCCTGGAAGTTTTCAGGGCTTCTAAATTTTTGTGATCAGTCCACACCTGGAAGGGGATTTTGTTGCCTTCCAGGAACTGTCGCCACGTGAGTAATGCCCAACGTATCCCATAAGCCTCCTTCTCCCATACGGGCCAGCGCTGTTCTGTTTCCGTGAGTTTCTTGGATGTATATGCACAGGGTTGCAATACTGCATCATCATTTTCTTGTAATAGCACAGCCCCCACTGCCACATCACTTGCATCTGCCTGTATTACGAAGGGCTTGTCCATGTCTGGGTGCCTTAGTACTGGTTCGGCAGAAAAAAGTCTCTTTAGTCTCTCAAACGCTGCTTGGCACTCCATTGTCCATGTTAGTGGCTGGCTAGGTTTTACTGAGGATGCTCCCTTCGTTTTTAGTAAGTTAGTGAGGGGCAAGGCTATCTGGGCAAATGAGGGGATGAATTGGTGGTAAAAGTTTGCAAAGCCCAGGAAACTTTGTAGTTGCTTTCTTGTGCGGGGTGGTGCCCAATTTAGTACTGCTTTGACCTTCTCTGGGTCCATTTCAATGCCCTGTGGGGATATGCGATAGCCTAGGTAGTCTATCCTTTCCTGGTGGAATTCGCATTTTGAGAGTTTGGCATATAGGTGAGCGGCTCGCAGCTTCTTTAAAACCGCTCTGACAAGTTTGACGTGTTCTTCTTTTGTTTCAGTAAAGATAAGAATGTCGTCCAAGTAAACAAGGACCCCCTTAAACAGGTGCTCCCTTAGAACGTCATTGATTAATTGCATAAAGACTGCAGGGCCCCCTTGTAATCCAAATGGCAAGACTTTGAATTGATAGCACCCCATGGGGCAGTTAAATGCAGTCTTCCATTCGTCCCCTTCCTTGATTCTCACTCGATAGTAAGCTTCCCTTAAGTCTAGTTTAGAAAAAATTTTCCCTTTCGATAGGTGTGACAGCATGTCTTTCATGAGGGGCAGCGGGTATAGATTGCTTTCACTGATTGTATTCAGGGCCCTATAATCCACGCATAAACGTAAAGAGCCATCCTTCTTCTCTCTAAAAAGGACCAGGGCAGCCACTTTAGGCTTGGCTGGCTCAATGAAACCTCTCTCCAGGTTTTTTTTATAAATCTTTCCATTTCCTCCTTCTCCTTTGGGCTCATGGAGTATAATCTGGGCTTCGGGAGTTTTGCCCCAGGCTTGAATTCAATGGTACAGTCTGTGGGTCGGTGGGGGGGAAGCTCATTCGCCCTCTCCTCACTGAAGACTTCAGCAAGGTCCCTATATTCCTCTGGTATTTCTGTTAATCTTTTTTCCTCTCCTATGGATGCTTTTTCTATTCTTGATTCTGGTAGCCTCCCTTGGGGTTTTAAGTCCATAGGGTCCCCCTTCGGGAATTTGATTTCTGTCGTCCTCCAATTTACCCAGGGGTTCCATTTTTTCAACCATTCCATCCCTAGAATCATTGGGCATTCCATACCTGGGGTCACCACAAACGTTAAGTCCTCTTCATGGTTGCCCAGGGAGAGATGTATTGGCAAAGTGGCTAGGGTAGCTGGCACCCCCCCCTGCTATGGATCCATCTAGCTGGCCAAATGAGATTGGTTGTTCCAGTTTCCTGGATGGGATGCCCAGATTCCCCACTAGTGTTGGGCTAATGAGGCAGCGGGTGCAGCCAGAGTCTATTAAGGCTTTCACCTTCACAGCTTCGGGCATGGGGGGGATTAATATAGTCACTGTTTTGAAGATGGGTGTGATGCATCCACTTACCAGGGGTTCGCCCTCCGAGCTGTCATCTGAGGCATCCACCGGCCCTGTGGTGTAGGCTGGAGTCCTTTCCCCTTGGTGAGCAGAGGTGGGGGTTTCTGCAATTTCCATCATTCTCATGGCCGTTTCTTTTGGCTTAGCTGAATACTTTCCGGGTTTGTTGATTGGGGATCTGTCTGGGTTGTGCTGGGGGGCCTTTGAGCGGCATTCTACAGCTCGATGCCCTTCTCTTCCGCACTTGAAACATCCCATTTGCTTCTTGGCTGTATCCGATGATTTCACCGGTTGGTGTGTCAGCTCAGGCGGGGGGCGGCTCCATTGTTTTCCTCGGCGGTGCCTCTTCAATATGTCGATCTCTGCTTCCTCTGCCAAGACGTACCATTCCTCAAGTCGATGTGGGTCCCCTCGGGGTAGGCAAGCATCATATAGATCATAGTTTAGTCCGTCTTTGAAATGGCCAAGGAGGATGTCTTCTGGCCAATTCAGTTTGCTGGCAATGGCCCGGAATTCTTGTGTATACTCAGCCACTGGGCGTTTGCCTTGCCTCATCGTTGTTATTCTTTCATGGGCTTTGCGATCAGCCAGGGGGTCTTCAAATCGTCTTCTCAAAGAGGACATGAAACGGTTGAAGTTACTGAGTTCTGGGCCATTGGAGTCATGCAAGTTCACTACCCAATCCGCAGCTGGTCCATCCAGGGCAGATTGCACGATCCGGATGCGGGCTTTGTCGCTGGGAATATCCTGCCCATATTCCTCCATGTAGCTGAGGACTTGGGTTAGGAAAAACCCCAAGCGTGTTTGCTCCCCTTTGAATTTCACTTCCAACGGTAGACGTCTTGGAATGGATCGGTGCCTCTGTTGTGGGAGGTAGTGCCTTCCGTCCAGATTGCCATCTGTGGTCCGGTAGGGGCTGGGGGCTCCTGGATCAGTAGATGTCCCTGGGGCTGCAGGTTCCACGTCCCCCTCGGTATCTCTCCCTTTGCGGCTCCAGGAACTGGGGCGGCCGTAGGGCTCAGTATTCTCCTCTCCTAGGGAGCTGAGAGTTCTCTTCATCAGGTCAATAGCTTTCTCTAGGATCCAGTCTGAGTACGGTGCCCAGCTTCCTCCCTCTTCACTTGCGTGCAGGATTTCTCCATCTCCTGCTTCCATTCTGGTTGCTTGGTCCCCCGTCTCAGGGTCACCGTTCTTGATATCCTTTCCCCCACTCACTTTTCTTTCCAACGCACCATCGACCAGCGAGGCTTGTGTGTCCTGTGTCTCCACCACTTCGTTCTCCTGAGGAATCTGGGCCTCTCGGATCCCACATCTGGCAAGGTTCCAATTGGGTCAGCGGCTCTCTTTCCAGGGAGTTTTTCCCCATTCTTGCTCCATTGTCTGACATGGTAATTTTTTGCAAAATCCCCCATCAAGGATCTCCCTTCCAGGTGGATTAATTTTGCAAGTCCTGTCTAATGTAAGGACCCACCCCACTTTGCATCTTAAGAAGACAGAACTCTTGGAATAATTCTTCCAACAGGAATCCTTTATTAAGAGAATGTCAGAATCCAATTATATTTCATCTTTAAATTATCAAATATAGAAACTCCCAATTCTGCCTTCTCTGGATTCTGCCATAAGAGGGAGAGAAGAGGGAGAACAAAGGGGCTTTATGGGCCTCACTTCCTTCTTTATACTTCAAAGAGCTGAATGCTGAATGTGTGTTTATTGTAACCTCGAAGCGTTAACATACCAAAGGAGGGAAGTTGCCTTTCATGTAGTTATCTGAAGTCTCCATCCAGACGGAAGAAAGAAGAAAAGGGGTGGAATTGTGATACTTGAAACTATCACTGGAAGGGGGGTTGATTGGGTGGGACTACTGGGGAACCCCTTAAAACCTTGAACGGAAGAGCTTGAACCCCAAGTCCTGTCTAGCATGCCTGCAACCATTTTCTCTTAATAAAGGATTCCTGTTGTAAGAATTATTCCAAGATTTCTGTCTTCTTAAGATGCAAAGTGGGGTGGGTCCTTACATTAGACAGGACTTGCAAAATTAATCCACCTGGAAGGGAGACCCTTGCCGGGGGATTTTGCAAAAATTTTACCATGTCAGACAATGGAGCAAGAGAGGGGGAAAACTCCCTGGAAAGAGAGCCGCTGACCCAGTTGGAACCTTGCCAGATGTTGGGATCCGAGAGGCCAGATTCCTCAGGAGAAGAAGTGGTGGAGACACAGGACCACAAGCCTCGCTGGTCGATGGGCGTTGGAAAGAAAAGTGAGTGGGGAAAGGAATCAAGAAAGGTGACCCTGAAACGGGGGACCAAGCAACCAGAATGGAAGCAGGAGATGGAGAAATCCCTGCACGCAAGTGAAGAGGGAGGAAGCTGGGCACCGTACTCAGACTGGATCCTAGAGAAAGCTATTGACCTGATGACGAGAACTCTCAGCTCCCTAGGAGAGGAGAATACTGAACCCTACGGCCGCCCCAGTTCCTGGAGCCGCAAAGGGAGAGACACCGAGGGGGACATGGAACCTGCAACCCCAGGGACATCTACTGATCCAGGAGCTCCCACCCCCTACCGGACCACAGATGGCAATCTGGACGGAAGGCACTACCACCCACAACAGAGGCACCGATCCATTCCAAGACGTCCACCGTTAGAAGTGAAATTCAAAGGGGAGCCAACACGCTTGGGGTTTTTTCTAACCCAAGTCCTCAGCTACATGGAGGAATATGGGCAGGATATTCCCAGCGACAAAGCCCGCATCCGGATCGTGCAATCTGCCCTGGATGGACCAGCTGCAGATTGGGTGGTGAACTTGCATGACTCCAATTCGCCAGAACTCAGTAACTTCAACCGTTTCATGTCCTCTTTGAGAAGACGATTTGAAGACCCCCTGGCTGATCGCAAAGCCCGTGAAAGGATAAAAACGATGAGGCACGGCAAACGCCCAGTGAAGAATAACCTATGAGGCAGGGCAAACGCCCATTGGCTGAGTAAACACAGAATTCCGGGCCATTTTTTTGGGCCCAAAGGGGCAAACCTGAATTGGCCAAAGACCATCCTCCTTGGCCATTTCAAAGAACGACTAAACTATGATCTATATGATGCTTTGCCTGACCCGAGGGACCCACATCGGGGGGGGGGGGGGGGGGGACTTGAGGAATGGTACTCTTGGCAGAGGAAAGCAGAGATCGACATATGTGAATAGGCACCGCCGAGGAAAAACATGGAGCCGGCCCCCCGCCTGAGCTGACACACCAACCGGTGAAATCATCGGATACAGCCAAGAAGCAAATGGGATGTTTCAAGTGCGGAAGAGAAGGGCATCGAGCTGTAGAATGCCGCTCAAAGGCCCCCCAGCACAACCCAGACAGATCCCCAATCAACAAACCCGGAAAGTATTCAGCTAAGCCAAAAGAAACGGCCATGAGAATGATGGAAAGTGCAGAAACCCCCACCTCTGCTCACCAAAGGGAAAGGACTCCAGCCTACACCACAGGGCCGGTGGATGCCTCAGATGACAGCTCGGAGGGCGAACCCCTGGTACGTGGATGCATCACACCCATCTTCAAAACAGTGACTATATTAATCCCCCCCATGCCCGAAGCTGTGAAGGTGAAAGCCTTAATAGACTCTGGCTGTACCCGCTGCCTCATTAGCCCAACCCTAGTGGGGAATCTGGGCATCCCATCCAGGAGACTGGAACAACCAATCTCATTTGGCCAACTAGATGGATCCATAGCAGGGGGGGTGCCAGCTACCCTAGCCACTTTGCCAATACATCTCTCCCTGGGCAACCATGAAGAGGACTTAACGTTTGTGGTGACCCAGGTATGGAATGCCCAATGATTCTAGGGATGGAATGGTTGAAAAAATGGAACCCCTGGGTAAATTGGAGGACGACAGAAATCAAATTCCCGAAGGGGGACCCTATGAACTTAAACCCCAAGGGAGGCTACCAGAATCAGAATAGACAAAGCAATCCATAGGAGAGGAAAAGATTAACGAAATACCAGAGAATATATGGACCTGGCTGAAGTCTCAGTGAGGAGAGGGCGAATGAGCTTTCCCCCCCACCACCCACAGACTGTACATTGAATTCCAGCCTGGGGCAAAAACTCCCGAAGCCCAGATTATACTCACATGAGCCCAAAGGATAATGAGTGAAATGGAAGATTTATAAAAAAAAACCTGGAGAGAGGTTTTCATGAGCCAGCCAAGCCTAAGTGGCTGCCTCGGTCCTTTTTTAGAGAGAAGAGGAGGGCTCTTTACCGTTTTATCGTGGATTATAGGGCCCTGAATACAATCAGTGAAAGCAACCTATACCCGCTGCCCCTCATGAAAGACATGCTGTCACACCTATCGAAAGGGAAAATTTTTTCTAAACTAGACTTACGGGAAGCTTACTATCGAGTGAGAATCAAGGAAGGGGACGAATGGAAGACTGCATTTAACTGCCCCATGGGGTGCTATCAATTCAAAGTCTTGCCATTTGGATTACAAGGGGGCCCTGCAGTCTTTATGCAATTAATCAATGACGTTCTAAGGGAGCACCTGTTTAAGGTGGTCCTTGTTTACTTGGACGACATTCTTATCTTTACCGAAACAAAAGAAGAACACGTCAAACTTGTCAGAGCGGTTTTAAAGAAGCTGCGAGCCGCTCACCTATAGGCCAAACTCTCAAAATGCGAATTCCACCAGGAAAGGATAGACTACCTAGGCTATCGCATATCCCCACAGGGCATTGAAATGGACCCAGAGAAGGTCAGAGCAGTATTAGAATGGGCACCACCCCGCACAAGAAAGCAACTACAAAGTTTCCTGGGCTTTGCAAATTTTTACCGCCAATTCATCCCCTCATTTGCACAGATAGCCTTGCCCCTCACCAACTTACTAAAAACGAAGGGAACATCCTCAGTAAATCCTAGCCAGCCACTAACATGGACAATGGAGTGCCAAGCAGCGTTTGAGAGACTAAAGAGACTTTTTTCTGCCGAACCAGTACTAAGGCACCCAGACATGGACCAACCCTTCATAATACAGGCAGATGCAAGTGATGTGGCAGTGGGGGCTGTGCTATTACAAGAAAATGATGATGCAGTATTGCAACCCTGTGCATATACATCCAAGAAACTCACGGAAACAGAACAGCGCTTGCCCGTATGGGAGAAGGAGGCTTATGGGATACGTTGGGCATTACTCACATGGCGACAGTTCCTGGAAGGCAACAAAATCCCCTTCCAGGTGTGGACTGATCACAAAAATTTGGAAGCCCTGAAAACTTCCAGGAAACTCAATCCCAAACAAGCCCGCTGGTCCCAGCATTTTCACCAATTCCAATTTACGCTCAAACATTTACCAGGACGAAGAACTTCCTGGCAGATTGCACTACTCGCTGCCCCATATACAGCGCACGACCACAACTCTAGACCAATAATGGCATAGTTCACAACTGGCAGCACCAGTAACTACCAGAGCCCAAGCTAAAATAAAACCACAACTGAGCAGCCAAACTGGAATTGACTTCCGGAAAAGTTTGGAAACAGATGAATGGTTCCAGAAAAACAAAAATGTGTGCACAATGAGAGACGGGTTGCCTTGGGTAGGGGAAAAGTTATATATACCAACAACTCAAAGAGTAACTTTCATGCACATTTGCCATGACACAAAATCAGCAGGGCATTTTGGATTTGTAAAAACTTTACATTTAATTAAACGGCAATTTTGGTGGCCATCCATGAAAAAGGACATTGAAAATTATATAGCCAGTTGTCCAAAATGTGCCACGGCAAAGAGGTTGCAAGGGAAAGTGCCAGGACTATTGCAAACAGTGGCAAGTCCCTCAGCCCCCTGGAGAGAAATAGCCATGGATTTTATAGTGGAATTGCCAGAAAGCAATGGGAATACTGTGGACTGGACGGTCACGGACTTGTTTTCCAAACAGGTGCACTTTATCCCTTGCCAAAAGATTCCCACTGCAAAAGCCTTAGCAAAACTTTTCATCCAACACATTTACAGATTGCATGGGGCACCCCAACGCATCATCTCTGACAGGGGGTGCAATTTACGTCTGCATTTTGGAAGGAATTTTTATCCCTCTTAGGAACCACTCAGGGACTGACATCTAGCCACCACCCTCAAGGAAATGGGGGGGCTGAAAAAATGAACTCAGTACTTAATCAATATTTAAGATGTTTTCTTAGTTTCCAGCAGACCGAGTGGGCGGACTTACTCCCCTTTGCAGAAGTTGCCTACAATAATGCAGTCCACTCCAGCACAGGTTACACTCCTTTTCAAATAGCCACCGGTCAAAGTTTCAACCCCATGCCAGAATTAACCTCAAATGAACCAACGATCCCCTCGCTGAAAGAATGGATGGAAAAATTACAAAACACCTGGCCAATAGTCAGAAAAGCACTAGATGAAGCTAGGCAGGCTTACAAAACACAAGCCGATAAAAAAAGGGTTGAGCCTACACCATTCATTATATGAGAGATGGTGTACTTATCTACAAAATACCTAAAGTCCCTACAGCCCTGTAAAAAACTTGGACCAAAATACATAGGACCTTTTCCAATTAAAAGAATCATAAATCCAGTAACAGTAGAACTAGAGTTACCCAAAAATCTCAGGCACATACACCCAATTTTTCATTGCAGCTTGCTGAAAAGAGAGCATCAGTCACCTCTACGGCCAAAAATCCCCCCCCACCACCACCTCCAATCATGGTGGAGGGTGAACAACACTTCGAAATAAAGGAAGTCCTTGACTCTAGGAGATATCATGGAGCAACTCAGTACCTAGGTGCCTGGAAACACCTCCCTCCCTCACAAAATGAGTGGGTCCATAAACGTCATGTCAGAGCCCCGAAGCTATTGAAGAAGTTTCACACAGAGTATCCTAACAAGCCTGACTAAATTTTATACTTGTGTTTTCTTTCAGGTGGATCTCTCTTATTTTTAAGAGGGGCCGGATGTCAGAATCCAATCATATTTCATCTTTAATTATCAAATATAGAAACTCCCAATTCTGACTTCTTTGGATTCTGCCATAAGAGGGAGAGAAGGGGGAGAACAAAGGGACTTTATGGCCCTCACTTCCTTCAGTACACTTCAAAGAGCTGAATGCTGAATGTGTGTTTATTGTAACATCAAAGCGTTAGCACTAGAGAACCTTATCATAACAAAGCAGGGTACTTGCCTTTCATGTAGTTACCTGAAGTCTCCATTCAGACGGAAGAAAGAAGAAAGGGGGTGGAATTGTGATACTTGAAACTTATCACTGGAAGGGGGGTTGATTGGGTGGGACTACTGGGGAACCCCTTAAAACCTTGAATGGAAGAGCTTGAACCCCAAGTCCTGTCTAGCATGCCTGCAACCATTTTCTCTTAATAAAGGATTCCTGTTGGAAGAATTATTCCAAGAGTTCTGTCTTCTTAAGATGCAAAGTGGGGTGGGTCCTTACAGAAATTTTAGCACAGTATGGACAGGTCTCTGGTTTTAAGGTGAACAAGAATAAAACTAAAATATTATTGAAAAATATGTCTGCGAAGGGAAAATATATTATAGTTGAGGCAAAAGGTTATGAAGTAGTTAATAAGGTTAAGTATTTGGGAATATATATTACAACATCTAATGGAAAATTGTATAAGAATAATTATGAACGCTTATGGGTAAAAGTAAAAAAAGATTTAAATGATTGGCAAAAATTACAATTATCGTTACTGGGAAGAATCTCAATAGTAAAGATGAATGTTCTACCAAAGTTTCTTTTTTTGTTCCAGATGATACCTATTTTAAAAAAGGATGCTAATTTGGATGAGTGGCAGAAGGGTATCAATAAATTTATTTGGGGTGGGAAGAAATCAAGGGTAAAGTTTAAGATTTTACAAGACGCTCGAGAAAGAGGTGGACTTAAAGCACCTAATTTGAAATTACATTATGATGTGGCCACTTTAACTTTAGTAAGCGACTGGCTTAATTTAACAAATAAAAATATTCTTGCTCTTGAAGGTTGGAATTTATTATATGGCTGGCATGCATATTTAATTTTTGATAAGAAAGTAGATTGGGTTTTTAAGTCAACACATTTTAAGAAATGCTTTACTTCGAGTTTGGAAGAAGTATTATTGTAAGTTAAATTATAAAATACCTATTTGGGGGATTCCTGGACAAGCAATCCAGGGGGTTTCTAAGGGGATGAATTTTGATAATATTTCGTATAAAGAGTTACTTATTTGGTCGGGTACTGATGGGCAACTAAAGTCTTCAGATGTGCTAAGGCAAGAAAATATTTTACAATCATGGTTTCAATATTTGCAAATAGTGGAGAGGTGGACCATAGATAAGAAAGTGGGAATTACTTTAGCAGATGAAAATTTGGTAATTCAGATTAAAGATCAGAAATGTGCTCATATTAAAAGAATTTACAATGAGTTAATAAAATTGGATTCGGAAACAGAGTTAGTAAAAGATTGTATGATTAAATAGGCTCAGAATATTCAGGAACCGATTTCATTGGATTTATGGGAGGTAATTTGGATTAGAAATGTTAAATTTATGCAGGCTCAAAACTTGAGGGAAAACTTTTATAAAATACTTTATAGATGGCATCTGGATCCTAAAAAGTTGTCTTGTATGTACCCGAACCTGCAACCTAAATGTTGGAGATGTGGTTGCTTGGATGCAACTTATTTTCATGTTTGGTGGACTTGTAAAAATATTAAAGCTTTTTCGATTATGATTTGGTGGAACATTCAAAAGGTTTTTAAAAGGAAGATTAAGTTTACTCCCCAGTTATTTCTTTTGGGTATTTTTGTGGATTTGGATGCTAAAGAAACTATTTTAATGTTGAATTTAATAACAGCAGTGAGATTATTGGTGGGTCAATATTGGAAGAAGGATTCTCTGCCTTCTTTAGAAGAATGGGTATTTAAGGTTTCTAATTTAGCAGAAATGGCTAAAATTTCTGCTTATTTAAAGGACCATTCACAAGAGAGATATGTTATTGTATGGAGAAGATGGATAGAACATGTTCAGAAGAAGTATAGAACTACAAAGTTTCATTTATTTTATGAGTAATAGATTTGTTTATAAAATTATGATGTTAAAGTTTGAAGAGAGTTAAGGGTTAGTATGATTTTCGTTGTTGTATAATTAGTAAACTTAAATAGATTATGTTTAATATGTTTGTATAACCCTGTACTTTGCTCTGGGAAGTGGGGGGGAGGGGTTGAAGGTTAAATAGTTCAGATAAGTAGAAATAGTTTCATTGTTTATAATATTATGTTTTATTTTGGAGAGAGGAATTGCTCTGGCATTTTTCCTGGACTGCATCCGGAATGAGAAGATAGGAGGAAGGGGAGAAGTAAATAGGAAGGTTGAGGAGACGGAGGAGAGGGGGAGAGTGAAGAAGAAGAGGGAAAGAGGGAAGTGAGAGAAGAGGTTAGAGGGTGGGGGGAAATGGGTGAGCAATACCGAAAGTTATGTGTATAAATTTACTTTACTCTTTATCTGAAGTATTTTTTATGATGTAATGTAAAATTGAAAATAAAATTTTTTTACAAAAAAAATAATAATGGTGACAAGCAAACTTTTTTAAAAAGCATCTCTTTCAGCCTTTAGGACCAAGAATTTAATGCTATTAATTAATTGCTCGGACCTGTATTCAGAATTACCTGAAGAATGGAAAAGAAGAATAATTGAAAACAAAGATTAAAATTTTAAAAATTATTAGCAGCCCTTAAGGAAAAACAAAACTCTTGAAATACCCATAGTCAATATTTCTATGCTAGGCAGGACAGTCGAGTTTGACTTTGTCCTTCATTGTAGAGTTTTCAAATTCTTGTATTGATTTTTTTTGGGAGGGGGGGAGAAAGCAATTTTGTTTAAGTGCCATGGAGGCAGCAAAATATAAACTTAGTTTCTTCAGCAACTTTAGAACAAAAACATGAACTAGTTATTTATGATTCCTAAAAAATGTAAATATGCAGCAATTTTATTTACAGTTTTTGTAACAGAATCTAGAAGGGACAGGCTTATGATTTAAGGCATTCAGTGTATTCTAATTTTGCTAACCCCTTGTTTTTACTTTTAGGCAATACTGCAAAGATATTCATTGAGATTCAGGATGAAAACGATCATGCTCCTATCTTCACAAAAAAGATTTATATAGGAGGTGTCTCTGAAGACGCTAGAATGTTTTCTTCTGTGATCAAAGTAAAGGTAGGAATTATGCTGAACAACCCGTTTTGCTTTCAATATTTTTAAAAGGTACACTTATAAAGCAACCTACCATCCATTCAAACACGTACCCTAGAGTCTTATCTGCATGCAGAAAGACCACTTGGTATGCATACAGATTTTCAGCTGTCTGAGAGTGGAAGATTTGCTTATTGAAAATTATTTAACAGAATTTTCCATGCCATTAATACTTCCAGTGAGATCCAGTATTTTTAACTCGTTATTGATATAAGTGGTTTCCAGGGCTTTTTTTTTTTTTTTTGGTCATAGAACGCCCAGAACGGAGTTTCGGCACCTTTTTGGGATGGAACCTCGTAGGATAGGAAAGGCAGGTTGTATGACAAGTGTGAGTTCCAGCACCTTTTTTTATATATAAAAAAGCACTGGTTATTTCTATACATGCTGCCCATTCTTTAAGGCAGTGGTTCTCAACGTTTGTGTGACGGCGACCCCCGTCACACAAACGTTCTGCGCATGCGCGGCGCCGCGCGCATGGGGGCACCGCCCCATGGGTGGTGCGCATGTGCAGCACCCCATGCGCGGTGGTGGCCCCATGCATGGCACGCATGCGCGGTGGTGGCCCCATGCGCAGCGTGCATGCGCAGCGGCGCCCCCTGAGGGGAGAAAATGGCGGATCACCTTCTTTGGCGACCCCCAAAAAATGGTTGATCGACCCCAAATGGGGTCGCGACCCATAGGTTGAGAACCACTGCTTTAAGGTATAATTATTCATAGAATAACAGAGTTGGAAGGGACCTGGGAGGTCATCTAGTCCAACCCTCTGCACAAGCAGGAGACCCTATACCATTTCAGACAAATGACTGTCCTGGCTCTTCTTGGAAGTCTCCAGTGAGGAGGCAACCACAACTTCTGAAGGCAAGCCGTTCCACTAGTTGATTGTTCTCACCATTAGAAAATTTCTCCTTAGTTCTAGGCTACTTCTCTCCTTGATTAGTTTCCATCCATTGTTTCTTGTCTTGCTTTTTGGTCCTTTGGAAAATAGTTTGACCCCTTGTCTTTGTAGGAGTCCCTCAAATATTAGAACACTGTTATCATGTCACCCCTAATCATTTTTTCACTAGACTAGACATACCCAGTTCCTGCAACTGTTCTTCATCTGTTTTAGCCTCCCTTAAATACAGAAGCAGCTTCTATAATAATTGTTTGACTTTTGATAAATGAAGGCTTTTTTAATTACTGCTTTCTTTTTAATCCCAAAATATGCTATTAATATGTCCAGTCAGATCCAGTATTTTTTAACTTGTCATACTTATCGATATAATAAGTTTTTTCTACTACATTCTGCCTACTCTTTGAGGTATAATTATTCTTGCTTAGCCATTATGAGTTCAAAATCTGAACTCCTGTATATCTGCAATCTTCCCAGAATATACTATTTAATATTGCTAGCAGTAGGAAAGTTGAACAAGGTTGATTGATAAGAAGTGTGTTTATGTAGCTCAATCTAGCTCTTATCCTAGCTACAATATCTCTGAATTAACATAATTGCCTGGAATAAAATATGGAAGAAACACTTGCTGTTGTTGTTCCACTGGATTTTTTTAGTCCTCAAAAAAAAAAAAAAAAAAAAAAAGGGTTCAAGCAAGAGAGAATTCCTTATAAATTAGGCTTCTGGAACTACTTTTCTGTTTAAAAAAAAGTTAGCAGTTTATACACTTTTCCAGATCCATTACTGTACATAACATACAAAATGTGGTAGACAACAAGCTAAATCTAAAAAATATATAATGAATTATTTTATATATCAAAAACAGAATCACTTTTGAATGTAGAGATAAGCTATATACAGAGTATTGGATACTGCCTGAAAAATAGCAGTATGAAATAAATGTTTTCTCATACTTTGTAACTTTCTATAGGACAATTTTATCATGTTATGTAGCTATGACTATAAATATATTTTATTTGTTGGACAAATAATAGTATGATTATAAGGTGCATATTCATTACAATATCTGATTTCCTTATATTATGCTCATATATAAGTATATCAGATATACCGTTTTCTCATGCTCTATGTTACGTTTGTATCCTCCAAGATTATAAGGGAATATATGTAACACTCCATCTTCCAGGTTTTCCCCATCAACTACTGCAAGATTTTTCATTTGGCTGTTTGATCATTTAATATAATTTGAGCTCCTAAAGCAATATGGAGCATAAGAAAAATGAACAAAGCATATAAATTAAAAGAGCCCTCAAATTTCTTACAGCACCATCACACGTGCATTCTTTTTTAAACATTATTTGGGATATACAGTAGATTCAAAATATTTTCAGGCAGATTAATGTTGTTAAATCATAAGAAATACTTATTTAAACTTTTACTGAGTTTCCAAAATTGAATATTGTAAATGCCTTGTTCTACAGATCATAAATAACTGGTAATATTAATGTTAACCATATATTTAAACTTCTGATAAAAAAAATAAATTATTGGTTTTACTTTAAATATAGTTCCTCTTAAACATCCAAGCATTTTAGGTGTTTTTGAAGCTGCTAAATTGTATGGGTCCCATTGTAATCAACTAAAATGTTTTGATGATTTTTCTGATTCTGTCTGTTGTGTCCTGAGCCTGCAAAAGCAGGCTCAGGATGTTGCATTCATCCCGGGCATTCCAAAAGCTGCCCAGGACCAGACAGACTGGCGCTGGCCTTGTGCGCATGCGCAAAGCATGAAAATGCTCTGTTCCTATTGGTTGACACTGTCCGGGCTTCTGGCCATATAAAAAAGCCTGCGTGCCTTTTGCTTTTGTTTGGTTGTTGTAGAAGGAGAATAAAGTGTTTGTTCAGCATCGCCATGTATCTTCATCATTCGCATGCGAACAAAGTATACAACACTGGCGACGAAGGTGGGATCCTTTGCAAGCTGAAACAAAAGATTTAAGGACTTACCCAAGAAGTCCTGAAGAGGGGAAGACGGCGTCTGAATCAGCATCCCAGCCTGCCAGTACAGCATCGCTGGAGGGTGAGCTCGGCTAAAGGACCCTTTCCCCAAACAGCAGCTTGCAGAGGAAGCGAGTGGTGAAGGTCGTAAAGTTTACGATGTCGAAGATTAGCCACTTGACTGATTTCGATGTCTCCCACCCAGAGAGATGGAATTCCTGCATATCATGGGTGGAGAACTACTTCAGAGTAAATCAGATTAGAGAAGATGGCCTGAAGGCAGCAACTCTTTTGTGTGCCTGTGGACAAGAAGCATTTGACATCACAGAAAATCTGGTAGTCCCTGCACCTCTGCAGTCAGTAACATATGCTGACTTGAAGAAAATGTTGAAGGAACATTTCCAGCCGAAGTTATCCATCATTGCTTGGAGGCACGCGTTCGAGCAGAGAGACCAGAGGCCGGGTGAATCTGCTGCGGACTTTATTGCGGCCTTAAGGCAAGCAGCCAGACCTTGTGAGTTCAAGGATCTGGAAGAGAGGCTGCGAGATCATTTTGTCTGTGGCTTAAGGAGCAGAGACTTACAACAAAAGATTTTTGCAAAAGAAGATGTCTCTTTCCAAGAAGTGTTGCAAGAGGTGGCAGCTGAGGAAGCAGCAGGTGGGGCCTTGGGCCTCGCCAGGAATCCTCCAGACACAGCTACCGTCCATCAAGAGGATGCTCGAGAAGGATCAGAAGTGAATCCTGAAGAGGAGGTCGACAGACTTCACCAGCCTGCTGAGAGAAGGCAGAAGGGATGTCCGGTCAAGGCCCCAGCATCTCTTCAACGCTTCAGGTGCAGAGGATGCCACAAGCGAGCTGACTGCAGGTTTCGCTCTGCCATTTGCAGGGCATGTAGCAGGCAGGGCCACATTGCATCCATCTGTTTGGGTCGCCAGAAGGTTCAACCTCGGGAAGAATTGCTTCAGAAAGGTACCAGGATCCCCAGCAAAACAGGGTGGGTTTCTGTGCATCACACAGGAGCATTCTAAGAACAGGGACACACAAGCCCCTTAAGAAGAAACTTTCCATTAACGTAAGGTTGGAAGGGGTTCCCTTACTGATGGAGTTGGACACAGGGTCCGCTCTTTCCATTATTTCAATTAATACCTTCAAAAGGATTTTCAGCAGTAGTGGCCTTCGAGTTAAACTCAGGCCATCAAATCTAATACTCACTGATTTTCAAAATTTTATGGTGTGTGTTAAGGGGGAGGCCACCCTTAAGGTACAGTATAAGGATTTTGAAGGTTCCCTAGATGTGGTGGTTGTTGGGGGTGAACTCGATTGGTTCGAGGCTCTGGGACTCCAGGTAACTGGGCCGCACAGCTTGCAAACGCTGGGCCTTGCAGAGGTTGCAAGGAGTTTTCAGATGTGTTTAGTTCAGAGCTAGGATCCTACAAGGAGCCTCCCATTTCGCTACCATCACGCCCATCAGGGTTAAGCCTAGGAGGGTACCTTTTGCCCTCAAAGGTAAGATTGATGCTGAGCTGGACAAATTGCTCCAGCAGGGCATTCTAGAACCTGTGGATTCTAGTCCATGGGAAACCCCCATAGTAACACATCTAAAGTATATGTGCAGACTGTAAGTGCACACTGAATAAGGCGCTGCAACAGCACGCTTATCCAGTGCCTGTGGTAAGTCACATTCTGGCCTCCCTCAAGGGGGGACGCATTTTTGCGAAGCTTGACCTGGCACAGGCCTATCAACAATTATCTGTTGATGAGGCAGTTGCAGAAGCCCAGACTATTGTAACTCACAGGGGGACCTTCAAGTTCAAGAGACTGCAATTTGGGGTAAATGTAGCCCCTGGCATATTCCAAAGTGTCACGGAGAGCACACTTCGAGGTATTCCTGGGGTCTGTCCCTACTTCGATGACGTCCTCATTGCTGGGGAGTCATCTCAAAATTTAGCAGAAAGATTAAAGGCTGTCTTGCTTTGTTTTCAAAAAGCAGGCCTTAAACTAAAGAAGGATAAATGTAAGATAGGAGTCACTTCTACTGACTTCTTAGGATTCAGGATTGATGCTCAAGGCATTTACCCTGCTGAAACTAAATTGCAAGCTATACCGCAGGCCCCAAGCCCTAAGTCTAAGAGTGAGCTGCAAGCCTTCTTGGGGCTGTTAAATTTTTACCATGCATTTCTCCCACATAAAGCTGCAGTGGCAGAGCCATTACACAGGCTCTTAGACAAGCAGGCTCCTTGGCAGTGGACAAGAGCTTCAATGAGGTTAAGGCCTTGCTCACTTCTAATGCTGTTTTAGCGCATTTCAATGAGCAACTGCCTGTTTGCATCGCATGCAATGCGTCTCCTTATGGGGTGGGAGCTGCACTTAGCCATTTGAAGGCTGATGGGACACAGGTCCCTGTGGCCTATTACTCAAGGACCCTGTCTTCTGCAGAGCGAAATTATGCTAAGATTGATAGAGAAGCCGTGGCCATAATGGCTGGCATTAAGAAATTTCATGATTTCTTATATGGCCGCCATTTCACGGTCTATACTGACCATAAGCCTCTGCTGAGTTTGTTTGCCACTAACAAACAGACCCCACATATCATTTCTCCTCGTATGCTAAGATGGTCCATTTTCTTGTCAGCATATGACTACACATCAGTTCACAAACCTTGAAAAGAAATGGGCCATGCAGATGGCCTAACAGATTGCCTTTAACTCAGGTAGAAGCAGACCCTGCTCCTGCCATAAATATTCTTTGCATTCAGGAGTTGCCTGAATCTCCCATCAATGCTAGGGACGTGGCTGCAGAAACTGCCACTGATCACACGCTTACATGCGTGCTGACATGGGTGTTGTCAGGATGGCCTGACAAGTGCCCAGATACTGAGTTCCAAAGCTTCTGGCACCAAGAAGCATGAGTTTTCCACTTTCAAGGGTTTCCTGTTAAGGGGTGGCAGGGTAGTGATCCCAGCCTCATTGAGGTCTAGAATCTTGATCTGTCTGCATGAGGGACATCCTGGTATAGTCAGGATGAAAGTGCTTGCATGCAGCCATCTTTGGTGGCCTGGGCTCGATAAAGCCATCGAGGCCCAGGTGCACAGGTGCCAAGTGTGCCAACAGTCTCGGCCTGAAATGCCTCAGGCCCCAGTACATAGGTGGGAGGAAACTCAAACCCCATATAGATTATGCTGGGCCATTTCAGGGACAATTCTTCCTGGTTGTTGTTGATAGCCATTCCAAGTGGCTAGAGGTTGTTCCTGTTTCCTCCACTACTACTGCCAGGACCATCCAGGTGTTGAGAGGAATATTCGCAAAAACATTCTGTTCCTATTGGTTGACACTGTCTGGGCTTCTGGCCATATAAAAAGGCCTGCGTGCCTTTTGCTTTTGTTTGGTTGTTGTAGAAGGAGAATAAAGTGTTTGTTCAGCATCACCATGTATCTTCATCATTCGCACGCAAACAAAGTATACAACACTATCGTTTCTACATCTTATGAGAAACCATTAGAAAAATGGGAAAATAACCAATAAATAACAAAATACTGTACAACTAAATACTTTCTGCTTTAAATCATTTTAGCCATTATGTATAGAATTTTAAGATTCCAAATTCACAGTAGCTCTTCTTACATTGGAGAAAGCCTGAAGTAATGAATAAAACTAAGGATTAAAAAAAATGCCATTTTGGTTTTGAAGTTCAAACCTTACATTAAAAACAAAATCAAAGGAATACTTCTGATTACTTAGCTCAGTTGCTCCATTTTAATGGAAAGGGAAGTTCTATCGGTGCAAATTTAATAGGAAGAATCATTAAAATGCACACTTAAAATAAGATGTAAGAAGAGAAATAGTTGATCTCTTGAGTAAAAACAAAAAGAAGATGACTCCAAATTTTTGCTGAGGTAGAAATGTTTCAATATTATTCCTATTCCTATGAGCTTCTCAGCAGGTCATTGACAATGATAAATGTATATGAACACTTGAAAACAGGAAATATCGTAAAATTTTGAAATGAGATTTTTAACTCTTTAGAAGCGTTGTATATTTTATATTCTGAGCCAGATTCTAGTGCATTAGTTGCTCATAGTAGATAAACAGCCTGTTTCCAAATAATGTGTTTAAATTGAATCTCAAAAGGAAGAGCTATCATGCTGCTGATGAATTTTTATTTTCAATGAGAGAACATTGGACATTTGTGGTGTATAGTGCTGCCAAATTACCAGTCTGGAAATAGATGAAAATCATAGACTAAGGTTTTTTTTGTTTTGTTTTGTTTTTGTTTTGCTTTCCAGCCATATAATTTCAAGAAATCTAAGCTGCTATTTACATATGTCCAGATTAAAATGCAAACCAAGCTAATTATTCCCTACTGCTATTAAGACAGGTGTGAAGCTTTGCTCACCACTATTTCTTCCCGCTTGTGGCATGTTCTCAGTAAGAACCAAACCAAATAGATGATTATTCAGATTTGTGCTATTTTTCCCAGACTGGGAGAAGGATGGGCAGCTACCATAGGCATCATTGGCAATTTCCTTCCTTGGGAGAAATTGAAACTTAAGGAATAGAAAATAATTTTAAAATATTCTTTCCATATGCCAGGATCCTGATCAAGCTATCATGTGGCTATTAAAACCATTCGCATTAAAAGTATACACACATTTAGCATATCATATCACTTGCCTCTCAAGACTTTGATTTTCCTTTAGAAAAAGAGAACCCAATCTAAAGTTGTCCCAGTAAAGAAGAAAAAGAAGAATGACAAACACTGTTGTCCAAACTAAGCTGCCAAAAGATGTAGTTATGGTGTGATGGGAAGTGTAAAAGAGAGTCCACAAAGAAAAAAAGATGTGTCAAATTGAAGTTAATTATGAATCTTATAAAGCTTTGAATCTTCATTATTTATGTGTTTATAAGTTTGAAATCATACAGAATGGAATAACAGAATAACAGTGTTCTTGGATGTTGGAGGTTTTCAATTCAACCTCTTGCTTGAACAGGAAACCCTACACCTTTTCAGACAAATGGTTGTTCAGTTTCTTCTTAAAAACCTCAAGTGTTGTATAACACAGAATTTTTGGAGGCAAGTCGTTCCACTGATTAATTGTTCTGTCTGGAAATTTCTCCTTAGTTCTAGGTTGCTTCTCTCCTTGGTTAGTTTCCATCCATTTTTGTTGTCACTTTGGAAAATAGGTTGTCCCCCTTTTCTCTGAGACAGCCCTTTAGATATTGGAACACTGCTATCATGAAACCCCTAGTCCTCATTTTTGTTAAACTAGACATACACAATTCCAGCAACCATTCTTCATATGTTTTAGCTTCCAGTGCCATAATCATCTTGTTGCTCCTATCCTATTTTTGCTCACATAAATAATCCTGTGAGGTAGATTGAACTGGGAGTCCCTCCACAGAACTTCTGTGAGTTGAGGTAAGGTAGGATTTAGGCATCCCTACTTCTAGTCTAAAATCTTAACTACTATATCAACATTGGCTTTATAGCAGGGTTCAAATTTGTCATATGAACAAGACTTGAGACAACTGCAAAGAGATTGAGATCTTCATAAGTTGTTCTTTCTTAAGAAGGCGGCTAGACTGTTTTCTTATTAAATTATCTTTGTCTTTTACATGTCAAATTAACGACTGCATTCTTATGGCTACATATCTAGAATTCTGATCCAATAACATGGATAAACCAGCTTTGATGTTCTGTCTAAAATAATTGATCATTTTAAACTGAAGAACAGTTTATCCAAATAAATTTCTTCAATCTCCATTCATTTTTACTTATCCATCTATAATTATTATTCAACGTGGAAAAAAGTTTTAAAGTTGGATCTTCAAAAACTATGATTTCTATGAATTCTGAATGTCATAGTTTTCACATAACTGGAGTTTGGAGAAGACGGTTCTGCACTGTATCATATACTGGGAGCTAAATAATAAGTTCTTTTGGCTTGTGCACTCTCCTAGTTATCTTCTCTCTATGGTTGTGTAATTTTTACTACCGCGGATGATTAGTTTTTGTAACTATTAATTTTCATTGTAGGAATTTATGTGCATTGGAATAAAATAAAGCAAAGCAGTTACAAGCTTCCAAAGTGATCTCCATTTATTTGTCTGAGAGCCATGAAAAATGGCTTGAATCAGATGGATGCTTATGTAGTAATTTAAATTGAAATTAATTCCTAGGATTTTTACTCTTAAGAAATTGCTGTAGATTAAATGTCTAAAGAGTAATAATGTACTCATACTAAAGTACAATAAGAACTAGAAATATAATCCTTTGTATAGCATTATTGGCAGTCTTTTATTAAATTTAATTAAATGTTTTGGATGAAATCAGAAAGAAAACCTTTCTAAAAAAACTAATGAATTTAAAATGAATAACAACAGACAGGAAGGAATAATAATCAGTTTATATATATTTCATAAAAAATAAAAAATGTGCAGTAAATGTATCTTTTAACTTAACAAATTTAATCCTATTACATCAGGAAAATAATGAAAAATATTTAAAACAATCTTTCTATTTATGGTGGGATTATTAGTAAAATACCTATTTTGAAAAAGTATATTTACAAGGAGAGTTTTGCTACAATTCTACCCTTTCATTCTATTTTTTCTCTTTTCAACCTTTTCTCTATTTTCCTCGAGAACAACATTTTACCATCACCAAAAAATGATCTGTTCCATATTCTGAAAGCCTTGTTTCCTTTATTAATTCAGCACAGCCTTTCATCGCAAATACAATCAAATCAACATGCTTTTTGAAGTAGATGCCTCCCTTTGCCACATGCACATTTAAATAGGACTAAATTTCAATAACATAAGCAAAATAGGCTTAAACACAGATATTTATAATCATCATTCTTATTTGTTTACTTAAGCATTTCTATAGTTGCCCAATTTCATGCTATGTGACTTTGATGGCATACCAAAAGAATTGAAAACTTTAACCAATCAATATAAAAATAATGTATTTCATTAAAATGTACTAAAATAGAAGACTTCCGGTCCTGCGCAATAGCGACTAGTCACGGGCTTGCAAAGTGCCGCACCCTTGCGGACAACTTTCATCCTGCTTGGAGACCCTAATGGGTCCAAGCCACCCCGGAGAGGCAGCGAAGAAAGAAGGGTGCCCCGGCGACTCTGGAATGACAGCGGTCGTTCTGTTCGTCTTGGGGAAAGCCTTCTAACCCGACAGGAGAAAGGCTGTATTTCATCAATCAGCCTAAGCCACTTGCAACCGGAGTCCAAAAGAACTAACCAGCACTACAGTAAACAGTGTGCTTGAAAATGGGTGAGGAATCAATTTTCCTTTTCTATTCTACACTTAATTTCCTGGAAAAGATCTCCAAGAAGCAAAATACCTCTGAAAGTGAAGGAGGGGGACTTTCACCCCACCCTTATACTAACAGAAGCGGTGAATTAAAATTTCTATGGAGGATCAAAATATATGGTAGTGAAATAAATTTATAAATTTGAAAACTAAAATTTAACTTTGGACAAGTTAAAGATTGTTGAATGGTTAAGACTCTCATTTTAAAGACCATTGTTCATATTGAAAACTAAATAGATGCTGACACCTAGTGGTGGATGAAGATTACGACAGCTATGATTTCCATAGAGAACTTGCCAAAAGTGGGAAAAGCTAATCTGTGTTTGTGACCTTCAAAGCTTTAATAATAAAGAACAGCTGTGACAAAAAAAGACAACAATCTGGGCTGCAGATAAAGAGATAATTATAAACTTTAGAAAAAAAATCTTTTTTGAACTCTTTGGTTTACAAATATCTATTTAAGTGGGACTCTAAAGCTATTTGTAGATAAGAAGGAAAACTCCAACTTTTGGCTATCTTGGATCAGAGACATGTAGACAGAACACACCAAGAAAACATAAATACCTCTCAGGAGGAGATATATAGTATACTGCAATTAACTAAATAACACTGAGTTCAAATCACAAAGAAATCCGAAATAACTTTGAAAATACAAATCAATCTATCTCTAAGTTAATTTTACAACAAAAAAACTTCCAGGAAATAACAACAGAGAAGGAGCAGACAAAACAAATAAGTGGACATAAAATTGAGACTCAAAGACTGAATTTAACAAAACAAGAAAACATGATTTAATCCTAGTGGGAAAAATTTACAAAAAATGGAAAAAACAATTTAAATCTGAGGACAAAAAAACCAGGTTGGATAAAATGGAATGTAGAGATATTGAAAACATCAGAGAGAAAGGAAGTGATAAGAGAAGCAAAGAAGGAGAAAGAAAAAAACATTTTCAAGAAATAAAAGCCTCACATAAAGACACTTTATTTGATTTACTTCTTATACCTATAGCAACAGTATGAATATATGGAAAAACTTTTTGATTCAACAAAACACATTGATCAAGAAAGATACTGGTCAAAGGAAAAAGATCAAAGTGAAAATTAAGAAAATAGATAATGGGATCTACCAGAGAGAATATTTTAAAAAGAAACATTTGCTTGAATATGGTTAAAGAAATAGAAAAGATTCTGAATACATAAGTCATTCTAAGAGAGATGAATTCCTTAAATAATACTGTATGCTTTTCCCCCCTTTTTATTTTATTTCTTGATATAAGTAATATAATACTGCTGAAAGGATCTAAATGAAGGAAATGTTTTAGATAATTAAATGTGTCTCAATTTAGGGAAATGATAATGTATAAAAAAGAAAAAAGTTTTGAATAAGAGTTAAAGGATTAGATGACTAAGCACATTAAATAGAATATTTAAAGATTAAATATATATTTTAATCATGGTTAAAAAGAATAAGAAATTTTGGGAATGAATATATATTAGCTTAGGAGGAATATATATTTTAAGTAGTATTTTACTTTTTATGTTTCTTTACTCTTGCTCTCTTTTTGTTTTCTTTACTGTTTTCACCTATTCTTTAAGAAATGTAAAAGTGTTGAGATGGTTTATATGGGAAAAATGGATTTAAATCTTTAAATGTAATTAACTGTTGAGAAAATCTTAACCAGTAAGAATACTTTGAACTTTATGGGAGAAACAAATCTAAATAAGGACTGTAACAGGATATAAGATGAGGCAATCAGAATGATTAGATAGAAAAGAAATATTATATTGATGTATATATATGTAACTGTTATTTTTCAAAATAATAAGAACTGTATTATTTTAAGGTTTGCAAAGAAGACATTTTGGGGAAAAGGGGAAATCAATTAAATCTACTCTGTGGATTATGGATTATAGAAATCAATTGTTAATGATTTTTCTTTACAAATGTAAATCCAGCAAACACACTGTTTACCAACTATTAAATGATTTATGTTTAAAAAAATCAATACAATATATGGGGGAAAAATAAAATGTACTAAAATAGTAAAACAGCAATCAGAACTGAAAACTTTATCAACTGTGGACTTAATTCATAATGAAGGCCTGGAGGAGTAAAGGGCTCTCCATATGGGTCAGGACTTTTTCTCTCACCAATTCACAACAACAAGAACAAAGTTTTAGTATATTCATTCAGACCGTTATACAATTTTTTCTTAAACTCATCATCTATCCTTTCATTTTCACCATTCACTGAAATATAACATGTAATTATTATTAATTTATGGATTCCTACTTTCTATTTGCACTAAATAGTATGGATGACATTAATTCATACTTTCTGATATGCATTTCAGCTTGTTTATTTAGAATTAAATGTATACTCTTGCCTCCAAATCCAAAATTTCAATATACATATTGAATACACACCATACACACACACATCGCTCGGATTCGGACAGACCTAGACTCCGATTGGGCAGGGCCTTTTGAGATGACTGGGGCAGATCTTAGCTCAGTTTTATGGGATGAATTTGAGTCTGTAAACCGCTGAGGATGTTGACAGAGCAGTGGGAGCGATGAACGCCTCCGCTTATTTATTGGACCTGTGTCCTTCCTGGTTGGTCTCGGCTGCCAAGGAGGTGACACGAAGCTGGCTCCAGGTGTTGATCAACGCTTCGTTGAGGGAGGGGTCTTTTCCACAATCCCTGAAGGAGGCGGTTGTGAGGCCCCTGCTCAAGAAGCCTACCCTGGATCCGGCTGATTTAAATAACTTCCGTCCAGTCTCCAATCTCCCCTTTGTGGGGAAGGTTGTAGAGAGAGTGGTGGCGCTCCAGCTCCGACGGTCTCTGGATGAAGTGGATTATCTAGACCCTTTTCAATCTGGCTTCAGGCCCGGCTTCAGCACAGAAACCGCTTTGGTTGCGCTGATGGATGATCTCTGGCGGGCCCAAGACAGAGGTTATTCCTCTGTCTTGGTGCTACTTGACCTCTCAGCAGCTTTCGATACCATCGATCATGGTATCCTTTTGCGACGACTCGAAGGGGTGGGAGTGGGAGGCACCGTTTTATGGTGGTTCTCCTCCTACCTCTCTGGCCAGTCGCAATCGGTATTGGTGAGAGGGCAGAGGTCAACCCCAAGGCCCCTTGAATGCAGCGTGCCACAGGGGTCGGTCCTCTCTCCCCTCCTATTTAACATTTATATGAAGCCGCTGGGTGAGATAGCACGGAGTGAGGTTTCATCAGTATGCTGATGATACTGGGGTTTATAAAACCTTACCCCTGGATGATTGTTTTTGTATTGTTTTGTTATGTTTTATGTGTTTTTTATTGTTAGCCGCCCAGAGTCCTTCAGGAGTGGGGTGGCTTATAAATTTTAAAAATAAAAATAAAATAAAATATTCCCCAACAAGAGAGAGTGAAGGAGAGGGAGAGGGAGAGGGAGGGAGGGGGAGGGAGGAAGGGAGGGAGAGAGAGAGAGAGAGAGAGAGAGAGAGAGAGAGAGAGAGAGAGAACATATTATAAGCCAAAATTCTATTTTAGGAATTCTGGTATCTACTCTCCAAGATTTTCAGGCAGTCACACAGTTCTGAAGTATCAGGTTTTGATACTTGGCATACTTAGACTATAATAGTTGGATGAATCATGTCTTAATTCTGGATTATTTCAGATATTGAAGATCTTGCTGATAGTATTGGTTATCTGTGGTCTCTAACTCTTGAGGGTCTTCTACTTGAACAGGAGGTTGGACTGGAAGACATCCAAGTCCATTCCAAATCTGTTGTTCTGTATCCTAACAGCTTGGAAGTATTTTTAAGATACTGACATGCTACACCAGCATGTTCCTACCAAGGTTTTAGTCCTCAGAAGTTCAGCCAATTAATTATTGGTTCAACAGCTGTTTCTAAGAAAACATTGCAAATATAGTATTGCAATTTATTCTTTCTCGTAGAGTTTCAGGGATGATGATTAATGAGAACATTCACTTAGAGACTCTCCTAGCAAAGGATTGTTGCATCTTAATATTATTGCCCTGTCCTACTTGAGGATCTTTTCATACTTCTGTACTATGGTTAGTGATTTCTGCTGAATCCAGGGGCTTTGTCATTCCATTCTGCCTCCAGTATCAAAACTATCGTACCATCTGTTGTATATGTGTGTTTGTGTGTATATACATACATACATATATATATATATATATACATAATTTCTTTTGCTATAAGGCATCAATAAAATAAATTGTTATACATTTATATCTATTTTTGATTATTATTATTAGAATATTATTTCAAAATGATGAAATATTAATTTGTTATTATCACCCTAAAGCAGTCTTTTGTTCAACTTCTAATCCAAGGTCTTGCTGCTAGCTAGATTCTTTTTATCCTTTTTATAATAAGTATTTAAAAAAATAATTGCAGCTATTTATCTATGAAATTTGCTGTGATTTTTAAATATTTGTTTAAATATTTTGCATCTCAGTTATGTTTTCAGACATTTTCTCCTGTACATTATCTAGTATTTTTTCTTTATTCAGTCTGCAAGTTTCAATTAACACATTACCCGGTAATTGATTAATTAAAAGACTAAGGCTCTCTGTTTAATAGTGTTGACATATTCCCTCAGTGTTTTACAGTTCATTAACATCTGGTTATAACACAGAATGCCTTAAGAGATGTTGAGGTTTTTTTTTTGCTCACCTTTTCTCCAGACTTCTTGACAAAGAAAAATGAGAGATCAAACACTGTTCTTTGCATTATTCAGTTTTTAATTACTTAAGTAATAATTTTGTCAAAGCACTTTTTCAACTCTGAATTCTACTAGGTTTATCTTAAGTAAGGATATAATATTTATCACAAACAATTAATTTTTACTGCCATTACTAATCACTTTCCCACCCCTCTTTCTGTTGCAGAGTCCTTGAATTGCAAATTCAGGTTACAGAAAGGGATGGTGGACTATAGGTCCCATGCTCCCCAGAAGCTGCACCAAAATCTTCAATAATCAGGAGCTCTGTCAAGATAGATCAGATTTCCTGAGCATGTAAATCTCTAAAGAAATATATTAGAAAAGAAGCAAAATCTGAAACAGACTGAGCTTTGAATGTTTTCTTATAATTGATATAACAACACTAAATTAAAGTAAATATTAGTAGTACCACTCTTAGACATACCGAGAACAAGCTGCAACATGTGTCCTGAAAGCTCAGATATTAGCAATTTCATATCCATTTGTGCATTTTATGGCATTGAGCTTCCTCACTGAAGATAGTTTGCTGTAAAGGATTTATGAATTTCAAATGAGTTTCAAATGCAGGGTACCCCTTTCCAGTGTCGGGCTGCAAACCAATCATGTTTTAAAAAAGCGTTCACTTACCTGCTCAACATTTCCATTACTGTGATAATGGTCTGGCCTTGCAACCACTCCTCTGGCAAAGGAGAGCTTCAATTGAGTTCCTGAACTAATTATCTGATAGAAGCTCATCATATTTCAGTTTAAAAGTTATTTTTCATTAATGCACCACCTTGGCTTCTATTATGCCTATGTGTTCCAAGTGTATTATATGTCTTTTATCTTTGGCTTCTGACATACATTTTATTGACAGATATCTGTAGCTCGGGTGTAGGATGAGGGTGAAGTTTCGTTCTCTGAGCTTGTGGGTTGGTTTCCGAACGTTTCATTAACCAAGCTAGGTAACATCTTCAGCAGAGTACATGAGGGCGTACCTTCACCCTCATACATTTTATTTTCTGTGCAAATGCCAAGATCTGAGGTAATTCTAAACACTCCCTATTTAGATGCTTCACAATTTTATTGCTATCTTCTTTTTTCTGAAATCAAAACATTTTTTTTTCTCATCAGAATATTTACATAAGTCAGAATGAAGGTCCATTGATAATTCCTATCTGAATCTTTCTGGACTATTTCCACCAAAAGAGAGATAAGACAAGCTCTCTGTATTCTAGCCCCCTTTCTTTCTAAATGGCAACCAATACAACCATTCAGGCTTTCTCATCTTCTAATCATCTCACTCCAATGTTAGCAGATGGTGCAATTCCAGACTTGCTATATGCAGACAATGTAGTAATTTGGTCAGTTTCCCAGGTGGGAATGAGGAGGGCATTGAAGCATTGGCTTCCTTTACATAAAAGAACAACTTATATCAAAAATAAAAAAACCTAACGCATAGTGTTTGCACAGATCCCAACAGAGCAGTTACATTCTTATAAATATCTTGAGGTGTAGTTCCAGGTTTTCGTATCTTGGAGCTCACATTCTCTTATCAGGAAAGTGTGGCCCATGGTAGCTCCACAGCTGCCTTAAGATTCTTCTATTCAAAGAAGGAACATTTTATTCCCCCAGCTTGCAAGGTTTTTCTTGCTTAGGTAATCTCTCTGCTTCTTTATGGTGTTCCAATTTGCATTTTTACAAAGTTTAATATCCTGGGAGCTCTGCACTCCAAATTTATAAGAGCTATAATTGCAGTTCCAAAATGCATCAAGAATGCTGCTTTGTAGTTAAAGACAACTTTGTGGGTGGGGTTTGTGGGTGCCTGAACCTGGTTCTCTCTCCTTAATTTCTGGTTGCATCACACTCTTGTTGGAGGCACAGAGGTGCTTGTCCAGAGGACACCCAGCTGGGGACTATTGTCCGGAGGACACCCAGCTGGGGATTCCTTTCATGTCCTGGGCAGGAGCTAGAGTGAAGGATGGGAGCTCACCCTGCCCCATGGCAGCACACGAGTCTCAAACACATGCGCCTCGATTTTTGGTTGAAATTGAGATTTTTCTCCATTGGATCTGGATTTACAAATAGCAAAGCAACAATAGCAAAGTCTAATTTTTAGGACTTTCTTTGGAAAGCCTCTTTCCATCAGGACTTGAAAATGCCAAGAGTTATCTTAAACATCTCTAGGATAATGCTTTTCAAACCTGTTTAAAAATAGGGTCCGGCCTTATGGTTTATGGGTTCCTTTTAGTTATTTGTCAACTTTATATAATTTCCTCTCAAATGGGCATGGGCTATCATCTTATCTCTCTTCAGTCCTAATTCTGAAATTCTATCTGGCTTTCATAATAGTTAGATTGATGACTACTATCTGCACTCCTGTGGAGGTATTATAGAAGCATCCTTTTTCAGCAGTGCTTCTATCCATGTGGAGATTGATCTGTGGAGTCCCCAGGCCATTATCTTCTTTCTTTCTCTTTATAGGGAATTCCAGAAATTAATGGATATTTATCCCACTTTGACGAACTACCCTGAATGTAAGGACCCACCCCACTTTGCATCTTAAGAAGACAGAACTCTTGGAATATTTCTTCCAACAGGCATCTTTATTAAGAGAAAATGGTTGCAGGCATTTTAGACAGGACCTGGGGCCCAAGTCCTTCCATTCAAGGTTTTAAGTGGTCCCAAGCAGCCCCCCCACCCCACCGTCCTTCCAGTGACAATCCCAGGCATTACATTTCCACCCCCTTTTTCCTCACGACCGGCGGAAGGGAGACTTCAGAAAGGAGTAGATGAAAGGTGATGGACCCTATTGTTATGGTTGGTCCTTTTGGTGATATTCACATTCAGTCCCTTTGAAGTTGTAACGAAGGAAGTGAGAGCCATAAAACCCCTTTGCTCATCCCCCTTCCCCTTCGTAGTATGACGGAATCCAGAGAGGGCAGAAATGGGGTTTTCCATAGTTGATAACTAGAGATGAAATATAATTGGATTCTGACATCCTGCCCCCTTAAAAATAAGATAGATCCACCTGAAAAGAAAACCAAACAGGTATAAAAGTTAGTCTGGCTTGTTAGGATACTCTGTGTGAAACTTCTTTAATAGCATCGGGGGTCTGACATAACGTTTATGGACCCACTTGTTTTGTGAGGCAGGGAGGTGTTTCCACGCTACTGGATACTGCGTTGCTCCATGATATCTCCTAGAATCTAGGAATTCCTTTATTTCGAAGTGTTGTTCGCCCTCCACCATGATTGGAGGTGGGGGGGGGATTTTTGGCCATAATAGTGACTGATGCTCTCTTTTCAGCAAGCTGCAATGAAAAATTGGGTGTATTTGCCTGAGATTTTGGGGTAATTCTAATTCTACTGTTACTGGGTTTATGATTCTTTTAATTGGAAAAGGCCCTATATATTTTGGTCCAAGTTTTTTACAGGGTTGTAGGGACTTTAGGTATTTTGTACATAAGTACACCATTTCTCCTATAATGAATGGTGTAGGCTCAACCCTTTTTTATCGGCTTGTGCTTTGTATGCCTGCCTAGCTTCACCTAGTGCTTTTCTAACTATTGGCCAGGTGTCTTGTAATTGTTCCATCCGTTCTCCCAGTGGTGGGATCGCCGGTTTGTTTGGGGTTAGCTCTGGCATGGGGTTGAAACTTTGACCGGTAATTATTTGAAAGGGAGTGTACCCTGTGCTGGAGTGGACTGCATGATTGTAGGCAACTTCTGCAAAAGGGAGTAGGTCCGTCCAATTGATTTGCTGGAAATCAATAAAGCATCTTAAATATTGCTCAAGTACTGAGTTCGAATGTTCCGCTTGTCCATTTCCTTGTGGATGATGGCTAGATGTCAGTCCCTGAGTAGTCCCTAAGAGGGATAAAATTCCTTCCAAAATGCAGATGTAAATTGCACTCCCCTATCAGAGATGATGCGTTGGGGTGCCCCATGCAATCTGTAAATATGCTGGACGAAAAGTTTTGCTAAGGCTTTTGCAGTGGGAATCTTTTGGCAAGGGATAAAGTGCACCTGTTTGGAAAACAAGTCCGTGACCATCCAGACAACAGTATTCCCATTGCTTTCTGGTAATTCCACTATAAAATCCATGGCTATTTCCCTCCAGGGGGCTGAGGGATTTGCCACTGTTTGTAACAGTCCGGGCGATTTCCCTTGCAACCTCTTGGCAGTTGCACACTTTGGGTAGCTGGCCACGTAACTCTGTATGTCCTTTTTTATGGATGGCCACCAAAATTGTTGTTTAATTAAGTGTAATGTTTTTACAAATCCAAAATGCCCTGCTGATTTTGTTTCGTGGCAAAGCTGCATGAATGTGACTCTTTGGTTTGTTGGTATATATAAATTTTCCCCCACCCAAGGTAGCCTGTCTCTCATTGTGCACACGTGTTTATTTTTCTGGAACTATTCATCTGTTTCCAAACTTTTTCAGAATTAAATTCCAGGTTGGCTGCCCAGTTGTGGTTTTAATTTAGCTTGGGTTCTGGTGGTTACTGCTGCTGCCAGTTGTGATTCTACCATCATCAGTTTAGAGTCGGTGGCTCGTGTGCTGTTATATTGGGGCATGCAAGATAGTGCATCTGCCAGGAAGTTCTTTTCCCCCGGCAAATGCTTGAGCGTAAATTGGAACTGGTAAAAATGCTGGGACCAGCGGGCTTGTTTGGGGTTGAGCTTCCTGGGTGTTTTCAGGCTTCCAAATTTTTGTGGTCTGTCTATACCTGGAAAGTGATTTTGTTGCCTTCAAGGAACTGTCGCCATGTGAGTAATGACCAATGTATCCCATATGTCTCTTTCTCCCATACGGGCCAACGCTGTTCCGTTTCTGTGAATTTCTTGGATGTATATGCACAGGGTTGCAATATCTCTTCATCGTTTTCGTGTAATAGTACAGCCCCCACTGCCACATCACTTGCATCCGCCTGTATTACGAAGGGCTTATCCATGTCTGGATGCCTCAGTACTGGTTCAGCAGAAAAAAGTCTCTTTAATCTCTCAAATGCTCTTTGCACTCCATTGTCCATATTAGTGACTGGCTAGGTATTACTGAGGATGTTCCCTTCGTTTTTAGTAAGTTCATGAGGGACAGGGCTATCTGGGCAAATGAGGGGATGAATTGGCGGTAAAAGTTTGCGAAGCCCAGGAAACTTTGCAGTTGCTTTCTTGTGCAGGGTAGTGCCCATTCTAATACTGCTCTGACCTTCTCTGGGTCCATTTCAATGCCCTGGGGGGATATGCGATAACCTAGGTATCCTTTCCTGGTGGAATTCACGTTTCGAGAGTTTGGCATATAGGTTGGCGGCTCGCAGTTTCTTTAAAACTGCTCTGACAAGGTTGACATATTCCTCTTTTGATTCGGTGAAGATAAGAATGTCATCTAAGTAAATCAGGACCCCCTTAAATAGGTGCTCCCTTAGAACGTCATTGATTAATTGCATAAATACTGTGAGGCCTCCTTGTAATCCAAATGGCAAGACTTTGAATTGGTAGCACCCCATGGGGCAGTTAAATGCGGTCTTCCATTCGTCTCCTTCCTTAATACGTGATAGTAAGCTTCCTTTAGGTCTAGTTTAGAAAAAAAATTTCTCTTTCGAGAGGTGTGACAACACGAGGGGCAGAGGGTATAGGTTGCTTTCACTGATTGTATTCAGGGACCTATAATCCATGCATAAGCGTAAAGAGCTGTCCTTCTTCTCTCTAAAGAGGACTGGGGCAGCCACTTTAGGCTTGGCTGGCTCAATGAACTCCCTTTCTAGGTTTTTGTTTATGAATCTCTCCATTTCCTCCTTCTCTTTGGGCTCATGGAGTATAATCTGGGCTTTGGGAGTTTTGCCCCAGGCTTGAATTCAATGCACAGTCTGTGGGTCAGTGTGGGGGAGCTCATCCTCCCTCTCCTCACTGAAAACTTCAGCAAGATCTCTGTATTCCTCTGGTATTTCTGGTAGTCCCTTTTCCTCTCCCATGAATGCTTTTTCTGTTCTTGATTTTGGTAGCCCCCCTTGGGATTTTAAGTCCATGGGGTCCCCCTTTGGGAATTTGATTTCTGCCATCCTCCAATTCACCCAGGGGTTGCATTTTTTTAACCATTTCATCCCTAGGATCATCAGGCATTCCATGCCTGGGGTCACTACAAACGTTATGTCTTCCTCATGTTTGCCCAGGGAGAGGTGTATTGGTAAGGTGGCTAGGGTAGCTGGCACCCCTACTGCTATGGACCTATCTAACTGGCCAAATGAGATTGGTTGTTCCAGTCTCCTCGATGGAATGCCCAGATTCCCCACTAGTGTCGGCACTAATGAGGCAGCGGGTGCAGCCAGAGTCTATTAAGGCTTTCACCTTCACGGCTTTGGGCATGGGGGGAATTAATATAGTCACTGTCTTGGGGATGGGTGCGATGCATCCACTTACCAGGTGTTCGCCCTCCGAGCTGTCATCTGGGGCGTCCACCGGCCCTGCGGTGTAGGCTTGAGTTCTTTCCCCCTGATGAACAGAGGTAAGGGATTCCACAGCCTCCATCATTCTCATGGCAGTTTCTTTTGGCTTAGCTGGAGACTTTCCGGATTTGCTGGCTGGTGATCTGTCTGGGTTGTGCTGGGGGGCTTTTCACCAGCATTTTACAGCCCGATGCCTTTCTCTCCCGCACTTGAAACACCCCATTTGCTTCTTGGCCGTAGCCAAGAGTTTCACTAGTTGACGTGTCAATTCAGGCGGTGAGCAGCTCCATTGTTTTCCTCGGTGGTGCCTCTTCAGTATGTCGATTTCTGCTTCCTCTGCCAAGACGTACCATTCATCAAGTTAATGTGGGTCCCCTCGGAGCAGGCAAGCATCATATAGATCATAATTTACTCCATTTTTGAAATGGCTAAGGAGGATGTCTTCCGGCCAGTTCAGTTTGCTGGCAATGGCCCAGAATTCTTGTGTATATTCGGCTACCAGGCGTTTGCCTTGCCTCATCGTTTTTATCCTTTTGCAGGCTTTGCGATCAGCCAGGGGGTCTTCAAATCGCCTTCTCAGAGAGGACATGAAACGTTTGAAGTTCTGGGGCATTGAAGTCATGCAAGTTCACCACCCAATCTGCGGCCGGCCCATCCAGGGCAGATTGCACAATCCGGATAAGGGCTTTGTCGCTGGGGATGTGCCGCCCGTATTCCTCCATGTAGCTGAGGACTTGGGTTAGGAAAAACCCCAAGCATGTCGGCTCCCCCTTGGATCTCACGTCCAGCGGCGGGAGTCTTTGAATGGATCAGTGCCTCCGTTGTTGGTGGTAGTGTCTTCCGTCCAGATCACCATCTGTGGTTCAGCAGGGGGTGGGGACTATGGATCAGCAGATGTCCCCGGGGCTGCAGGTTCCACTTCCCCCTCGGTGTCTCTCCCTTTGCGGCTCCAGGAATTGGGGTGAATGTAGGGCTCAGAATTCTCCTCTCCTAGGGAGCTGAGAGTTCTCTTCATCAGGTCGATAGCTTTCTCTAGGATCCAGCCCGAGTACGGTGCCCAGGTCCCTTCCTCTTCACTTGCGTGCAGGGATTTCTCCATCTCCTGCTTCCATTCTGGTTGGTTGCCCCCCCATATTCAGTCCCTTTGAAGTTGTAATGAAGGAAGTGAGAGCCATAAAACCACTTTACTCATCCCCCTTCCCCTTCATAGTAAGTCAGAATCCAGAGAGGGCAGAAATGGGGTTTTCCATAGTCGATAACTAGAGATGAAATATAATTGGATTCTGACACTGATAGTGAATCCAAGGTTCATCTGTCATTGATTCTAATTCGCCAGATTTTATTTTTCTGGATTGTCTGATATTGTGCTACCATTTGTTATATCTGTCCCATCTTCAGTTGAGGTTTAGCATAAATTTTGGTGATTGCTACTGCTATCTATACTACAGCTAATATTATCATTCTATTGCATTTCTTGTCGTTTTTCAAGTTTTATTACTAATAATAATAGGTTTATTTATTTTATTATCCTTTCTGGCCTGAAAGTCATTATAAAAGTTTGATTTGATTTGACTTTATAGGTATTTCCTGGGTTTGAGTACAAGCTTATTTTTTCTTGTGTAAAGTCCTCTATAAGAGGCATCTTCTCTATGCTGCAATATTCAAAAAGCTTCCTTACCAGATAGTGTTCCCAACTGGATCAAATGTGATGTCAGTAGTCCTTTTTGGCAATATTTCTTAGCTATTGATCTGATCTTTTAATGTAGAATGGCCTATTCTATACCAGGAATGATTTTTAAAGACCCATTTATATTCTACAGCTTTTCTTCCTGCAGGACATGTGATTTTTGTACAGAAAATTAATTTCTTAGTTTAGAATATAACTTCAGAATATTGCCACAGGGAAGGCTCTTATGTCTTCTTTACTTTCACAATGAATGTCTATTGTGTTGAATTCAGATTCAGGGATTTGTCTTGCTCTCCTGTTCAGGATAACTAAATGTCTCAAGGTCACTATAAGTTCTTTTCTTGGCTAGTTCTTCCTTGACAATGTCTCTACTTGAAAGCATCATCCATTTTTTTGCACTGGGCTTGTCTTCTCATCATTGTATGCTAACTAAATCTTGGTTATTTGTATAGTAGCATCCAGGATTTTAACTCTGTGCATATCCAGCACATTCACCTCTTTGCATCTATAGTTCAATATGCTTTTTCATCATTGACATATACAGTCCAAATACTCTGATATGCTCCATAGTAGGTTTTGTTTCCTTTTTCTTTTGTAAACCATAATTTATATGGTAGTAATTGTATAATTAATAACTGATCCTGCAGGTAGGTGATAGACTTGATTTCTTTTATAAGAATTTGCTTGAATGCCCTACATCTAGAGGCTTGCACCTTGTAATCTCTATCATCAGTGTGCCTTTGAGTCAATGTTGATTCCTAATAACTTCCTGGAGAGGTCTGTGCAATTTTCTTGATAAGATTTTAGAAGGGATTTCCCATTGACTAATCCTTAGAGCTTAAAGAAAATGACTATCCCAACTGGCTTTGTGCCTAAAGTAGGACTAGAACTCATGATCTCCTAATCTGGTTCCTTAACTGCTACATCAAACTGCTGTTATATCCATCAAAGAACAATTTTTACAGAGTCAGCATATTGCCCCCAACACTCTGGGTCCTCATTTTTCTGACCTGAAGGATGGAAGGCTGAATCAACCTTGAGCTGATGAGGATTGAACTCCTGGCAGTGGTCAGAGTCAGCCTGCAATACCGCATTCCACCCACTGCCCCACCACAGCTTTCATACACACACACACACACACACAGAGAGAGAGAGAGAGAGAGAGAGAGAGAGAGAGAGAGAGAGAGAGAGAGAGAGAGAGAGCTGTTTTCCTATGGAGCTTTGGTCTTCATGGATACCACTGTGAAATCATCACTAAAGAGCTCTGAGTGACACTTTCCTTTCACTGAGAAAAAAGATTTCATTTGCCTAGACAGTACAAAAACCTATGTTTCCCTTTGAAACATCTGCTTTTAAGCTTCTAACTAAATCCTCATTTTCACAAGTTGAGATATTGCATTTGAAACACCATGATCTAATTTCCCCTTCTATACATTCAAGCACACTTTATATGCACATTGTTTCACATTTTTAGATGTTTTTTATTTACATACAGTAATCTTTTTCAAACAGACCACTCTCCTTGATAGTCTCTCTTATAAGCAATTCATCTCCTTCCCTGGCAAAACAGCGTTTTTCTTTCAATTGCATAATGTGTATAAATTACCAAATGTATACTGTTATCATGGACTCTTTCAATGCCATATTTCACTGATACCAAATGAGTATCTAAACTGGAATAGGCAAAGCATCAATACTCTCTGGGTGTTCTTTTTTTAATGTGGTTTTCTTTTTTCTTTCTGCTCAACAATGCAGTCTTGCCTTCAGCAAAAGCTCATTTTCCATCTGATAGGTAAATGGGGAATCTTGCAGTTAATGTCGAATTTAGTAAATCCTACCTTTCTTTAATTAAATTACAGGTTATAACAGAGTGAATGCATAGCTATTAAAATGCTTTTAAAGTTAGTTTAAGAATCTTTTCTGTTTTGTGGCCAGAATTTCTTCCTGCCAGCTTTATCATTTTGCTACCTTTGCGTGTAGTGGGCTTTGATGAGTCACCCTCTCTGAAGTATGGATTGACTGATTTCCCACCAGAACCTCCTTATTCTGGGGCATTTAATCTGCATATGGGTATATTTCCTGCAGATGTAGCATCTTCTATTTCTGGCCTTAATTTTAAATAAGGCTTTTCTCTTCTTTGCTAATTTCTTCCAGCACCTTTGCATATATTTAAATCAGAATACTATAAATTGCAAGCTTGAATCTTCACTGATTCTTAGAGCATCCACAATAGTTTCAAAACATCCAGAATCTGCTTAATATCCCATAAGTCGGCTAAAATGTATTAAGAAAATTATGTGCTAAGGAAGGAAGGAAGGAAGGAAGGAAGGAAGGAAGGAAGGAAGGAAGGAAGGAAGGAAGGAAAGAAAGAAGGGTTCCTCCCTTCAGAGGAAAAAAGAGCAAGAAGAAAAAAGAGGGAGTCACTTTCTTGCTATTGCTACTTGTTGAAATCAATAGGAGAACAAGTACAAAGGGACATCTTTGCTGCGATGCTACACCTCCAATACTAAACTGCCTGTTGTGATTCATTTGGTGATATAAATTCAGATGCTTACTTTGATGATATACGTCAGTTTCAATGTAAACTGAGAATTATCACTATTTTACAGTGTTTCACATTGAATTAATCATAATGATGGACTAGAAAATATCTATCAAGTTACATAGAGATATCTGCCCATGGCAGTTAATATCTCCAGGGAAAGTACAGACTGATAATTCTATGTTAAACAAGGATATATACACAGTGAGATCCTATGTAGTAAAGACGTGAGGGGCCAAGACCTCCTAAAAGGAAATTCAGATGTTAGTGTGCTCCATACATTAATCAAGTTGGAAGGAGCCATTACATTATGAAGTCTTATCCCGCTCAGAGCATGAAATTAAATAAAAGTAACTCTTGCAGATGGCTCTTGTGTATTATTTTGGGGGGACTGAATTGAGACTGAAGACTAGGAGAAAAGCTTCATCAAAATGTTTTAAAAGGAAAGGAGGAAAGAGGATATAACAGAAATATCATATTTCAAGCTGGATTTTGCCAGAAACCTGTCTCTACGAAACTTCAGATATTTCAATAGCAGGGAAAAAACAGTAAGAAGTTCATGGATGTCACATTAGAAATAGTTCACACAATTCCTTCACGTCTGGACCCCCTAAATGTTATTGTGCATCCCATTCGCCTGCATTTTTCTTGAACTCAGCAAAATGTTCCTCAGCAAAAATTGCCGAAAAGTGGCCAATTTATTGGCAATGAGACTTAACTATTCTTAGTCCTAAAAAAAAAAAAAAAATCAGCCTAAATCAAATAAGTTGCTTAAATTTGTGGGAGGAGGAAGAGCTCTCTGCTATTAATCCTTTTGGGCATTCCAGTCTACTTATCAAGTCATACTTAATTTTTTATTTTGATATATTAAATGGGCATCATAAATTAAATTTTAGCACCACTAAAACAGATTGCAAATTCAGATGTTTCAGTCACAGTCCTCAGCAAAATATAATAGCTTTTTAAAATACAAGCACTTTTCTTCCTGTAGGAATTGACAACCCAGTATATTTTTAGTCTTAAAGCTACACCTGCTAACTCAGTATGGCATCATGTCTTAAGCTTCTGTATTGTTCCAAAAATCCTGTTGCATACATCAAGTTTAACCTATTGCTTTCGTATGAAATGCCTTTTTTGTTATATTTTGTTATGGAGTTACTTAAGTGCAAGAAAGTTTATATAATCAAAATTTTGGTTTTATCTCCTTGTACGTCCTTACAACAGTTTGTTTCGTGACTGTTACAACAGCACTAAAAAAAGTGATTTATGACTGTTTTTCATACTTATGACTCTTGCAGCATCCCCATGCTCACTTGACCAAAATTCAGACACTTGGCAACTGATTCATATTTATGACAATTCCAGTTTCCTGGGGTCATGTGACCACCTTTTTCGGCCTTCTGACAAGCAAAATCATTGAGGAAGCAAGATTCACTTAACAACCATATTACTAACTTAAGAACTTCAATATTTCACTTAACAACTGTGGCAAGAAAGATCATAAAATGGGGCAAAACTCACTTAACAAATGTCTCACTTAACAATAGAAATTTTGGGCTCAATTGTGGTCATAAATTGAGAGTTACCTCTTCACAATAGGCAACTGATATTATTCAGGTTACAATTCCCACTGTTCATTGTTATTGAATATGCTAGGAAATGGGCTAACAAAGTGCAGTTTAATACAAATAAAGGCTGAATTACTGATCATGTTAGTAGAATTTTATTCTAAAATGGCATCTTTTAAACTGGATTTATGCAGAAAATGCCATTATCACATTTAAAATATTTTCTGATAATAGACATTCATTTAATATTTGTACTTCATATATGTGTTTTTTAGTTTGCCTGATGTTATTTTTAATACCGATTATTCTATTTGTTTTCAACTTCCCCCTTTTGTCACAACAAATATAAACAATTTTAACAACTTGTCTTTTTCTCTTAAAATATAGTAATCTCTTAATTCCATATCACATCTGTTATCGATAGACAAATCTTAAAATCTTGTCATCCAGTCCTGGTCAGCAAAATTCAATAAGAATTACCGGAAATAACAACAGTTATTTGATCAAATAAACAATTTTTATATTTCTTTCTTTAATTTTAACAATCTTAGTCTTTAATCCCTTCAACTATGTCCTAGAACTTAATTTCTTTACTAGTTTTTTCTTTGTCCATTCTCACCAAGTCTTTCCAAACTTTATCAGAACACCTTTGTAAATCAAACATAGGAAAATTTCCCAAATCATTCTCATATTTGTTGTTTGCATGTCCCTTTTAAGTATTAAAATATCAGCCAGTTGCATTTGTATATCTAGTATATCATCTTTTTTTCAAATCATTCTTTTAAATCTATGTTCAAAACTATTTCCATCTTGTCTAGTGGAATTTGTTCCTCTTCCATGGCATCATACATACATTTATTATGACAGACATTCTTAAAATTAACTTCTGAAGCCTATTGCTCACAAATATCCCTCAGTATATCTAGTGTTAAAATATTTTGCTCCATTCTATGTTAAGGTGTTCTTCTCCTTTAATTTAAAATCTTTACTTCTTTCTTGCTTCTTCTAATGTCCCACCTTCAAACTCCCATCATATTATTTTAGGATTTTTTTTTCTTGAATTCAAAATTTCATTTTGAAATTCCATTTCCCATGGAAGAATATTTCAGTTAAATTCAAAACCTAATTTTGAGTCCATCCCTTGATCCATTTATAATGTTCCAAAAACACTCTACTCACCTTTTTATCATTTATTCCCCAAAATTGCTAAATCCTTAAACTCACACTTAAAAACTTATTTCATTGAGGATTAAAGCAAACTCACCAAATGAATGCCATCAAATTTGCTGTTCCTAAGGTTCTTTATTTAAAAAGTAGTAAAAAGATCAATTCCAAAGGTGGTTAAGAAATGAGATTTGGCCAAGCTTTATGTCCATATAGGCTATGTCACAACTGTAATCATAGTTGGAATCCCTCACCTCCCAGCCCCTCCATTCACCAACCAAACACAAAATCTCTGATTCCTAAGATCTATTAAGATATAATAGCTGTCCAAATTGCATGTGGGTGATCTCACAATCTCTCCTTTCTCTGGAGAGATTTTGGTATTAATGCCATTCCCACTCCTTTAGGGATGCCTAGCTTACCATATCCTATAGTTAGATGTTATTCTGTGAAGTTTTTAGATTTTAATTCACAAATTATCACACCTCAGATGACTACATGTAGCTTTAGAAGCTATTCAGGTCCTATTTTTCAATGGTTGCAGGAAGGAATATCTAGAAAAGATACAAATATTACATCATGTGATGCCTTCTTATATTCCACATTCATAGGGACATGACATAATACAATATCTCTATACTGAGGGTTTGAGGGAAAGTGAACTATATGTGCTATTTTGATAGTACCATTTTTCGCTTGATTTTGATTTGATTTTGAGTTTTGATTAGGAAAATATTAAATGTAAACAGACTTATTTTGATGTTGCTGAATAATTTATGGTTCTCACCTTCTGTGATTCAAGCTTAGCATAATCTGTGGGTAATTTTATTTGTCACATTTCTTTTTATATATATATATGTGTGTGTGTGTGTGTGTGTGTGTGTGTGTGTTTTCTGAGGTTTTCGCGGGTATTTGTATGTAGGTCTTTGATTGTTCGGGTTTTCTCCCGCGTAAAATTGGAAGTGTCTTGGCGACGTTTCGACGAAGTCCCATTCGTCATCTTCAGGCTGGTGTTTTCAGCTTCGTGCTTTGAGCAGCAATATGTGGTCTTAGCTGTTTCTTCCTTTCAACTGCCAGAGGGGGTATGAACTGATTGGGTGGGAGCTTGGCTGGGTTCTGATTGGGTGGAGGTGTGTTCTGAATGGTTAGGGGCTTGGCTGTGCTCTGATTGGCTGGGGGAGTGTTCTGTTTGGTTGTGCTCAGGTTAGTCTGAGTTGCAGAGGGGTTTAAGATTTTGGGCTGCCTTGCTATTTTTTGGCTTCGCGTTCGTGGTCGTGCCTCCTCTTCATGGAGGGTGTCAGTTTGCTTCATGTATGGATTGGAGGGGTTTAAAGTGGCTAATGATGCAGCTGTGGTCTGGCTTCTGGTTTGTGGTCGTGCCTCATCATCGGTGTGGCTTTGGGTTTGCTTTTTGCGTGGATGTGTGGTGGTGACATCCTGTGTGGTTTTTGTGAGTGTGGGTCTGGTATCATTTTTTGTGTTAGGGAGTCGTTTGTCAATAAGGGCGGGTTTCCAAATGGCTGGTAGGCGGGAGGTATCATCTCGCTTGTTCATGCTGTGTGGGCGTTTTTCTATCTCGATGGCTTCTCTGATTATTCTGTTATTAAAATGTTCACTTTTGGCAATGGTTCTGGTATTTTTAAAGTCAATTTCATGTCCTGTGGCTTTAAGGTGTTGGACCAGGGAAGATGTTGGTTCCTCTTTTTTGACTGAGTTCTTATGTTCTTCAATGCGTGCACTTATTCTTCTGTTGGTTTGTCCGATGTATGTGGTGGGACAAGTGGTGCATGGGATTTCGTATACTCCTTGATTTTCTAATTCAATTTTATCTTTGGGGTTTCTAAGGATGGTGGATATTTTTCTGTTTGTGCAGAATGCTGTTTTGATGTTGTGTTTATGGAGGATCTTACTGATTCTGTCTGTGGTGCCTTTTATGTATGGGAGGAGGGCTTTGCCGTTTTCTTGTTCTTTGTCTTGGATTTTAGTGGGGGTTTCTTTTTGGATTAGGTTTGTAATCTTATTTCTATGGAATCCATTGGATGTTAGTACATTGGTGAGAGTGTGTAGTTCGGGTTTTAGGTGTTGTTCGTCAGCTAAGCGTTTTGTTCTGGAGATGAGTGTCTTGGCTACAGAGTTGATCTGTGCTGGGTGGTGGTGTGAGAGAGCGTGCAGATAGCGGTTTGTGTGTGTTTTCTTCTGGTAGATGGTGTGTCCTAGGGAGCCATTGGATTTCTTGTAGACTAAGACATCCAGGAAGGGAAGTTGGTTGTTAGTTTCTGTTTCCATGGTGAACTGTATTTTGGGGTGTAGGCTGTTGAGGTGTGTGAGGAAGTTGTCCAGTTTTTCTTTCCCATGTGGCCAGATTATGAAGGTGTCGTCTACGTATCTGAGCCAGAGTTTGGGTTTGTGATCCGATTTTTCTAGAGCTTGGGTTTCAAAGTGTTCCATGTAGAGGTTGGCAATGACAGGTGAGAGGGGTGATCCCATGGGTGCTCCTTCTGTTTGTTTGTATTTTTGTCCATTATAGATGAAGTATGTGTTGGATAGGCAGTGGTTGGTCAGATCTAAGATGTGTTTGGGGGGGTTATATTTGTTTTGAATAGCTGTCAAGGCTTCTTTGATAGGCACTTGGGTGAAGAGGGATATGACATCGAAGCTCACTAGTAGGTCGCTGGGCTGTAAGTTTTGTTTCTTTATGATCTCTATAAACTGGAATGAGTTTTTTACGTGTGAGGTGATGGATTCTGCATAGGGCTGTAGTTGTTTGGCGAGAAATTTGGCTAGGTTTTGTAGAGGTGAGCCTATGGAGCTGACTATAGGTCTGAGTGGGGTTCCTTCTTTGTGTATCTTGGGGAGACCATAGAGTTTGGGGCATCTGGATGATTTCTCTCTGGGAATGATTCTTTGCTGGATCTCTTCGCTAATGGGGGAGGCTTTTATTTTGGATCTGGTGGTTTTTTCCAGGTAGGTGGTGGGATCTGTATTTAGGGGTTTGTATGTGGAGTCTTGGAGTAGGTTGGTTAATTTGGTTTGGTAGTCAGATGTGTTCATAACCACCGTGGCGTTGCCCTTGTCTGCTGGTAGGATTATTATGCTGGTGTCTTCTTTCAGGTTACGTAGTGCTGTCTGTTCCTCTTTGGGTAAGTTGCTTTTGGGTGGCTTGCTGGTGCAGAGGATGTTGGTGATTTCGAGTCTGATTCTGTTAGCGTCGTCGGGGTTGATTTTGGTCAGGCTGGTTTCAACTCCACATATAATGGTTTCAGTGGGGATGTGTTTGGGAGCGACTGCAAAGTTGAATCCTTTGGAAAGGACATTGTTTCGGCTTTGGTGAGGATCCTATCTGAGATGTTATGCACTGTTTGTTTCATGTGTGGCTGTGAGGGAGGAGGGGTTTGTTTCTGGCGTTCTTGTAGTCTTCGGAGTTTGTTGGTGTGTGTATCTTTCTTGAGGGTGGTCTGTGTTTCGGCTCTCCAGACGGCGAGTTATTTGGATTTGTCCCAAAGTGCGGGGTGGATCTTGTTGCTGAGTTTGAGGTGGAGTGTGAGGAGATCTTTGTTAATTCGGTCTAAGAGGAATCTTTTTGTGTGAAGTTCATTTCTGATTAGGGCCAATTCTGTTCTTTTCAGGATCCGTTTGGTGGCTGCAGAGTTGGAGTGGAATTTCAGTTGGAAACATGTGGGGATTAGATTTTGATCTCGGCAGTTGCGTAGGAATGCGAGGTCGCATAAAATGAAAGCTCTTTGGACTTCAAGTTTTTCATAGGTCCTGGTCAGATGGTGGATTTCCTCCCCGTAGAGATTCGATATTTGTTTTCTGAGGTTTTCGCGGGTATTTGTATGTAGGTCTTTGGTTGTTCGGGTTTTCTCCCACGTAAAATTGGAAGTGTCTTGGCGACGTTTTGATGAAGTCCCATTCGTCATCTTCAGGCTGGTGCTTTCAGCTTCGTGCTTTGAGCAGCAATGTGTGGTCTTAGCTGTTTATTCCTTTTAACTGACAGTGGGGGTATGAACTGATTGGGTGGGAGCTTGGCTGTGTTCTGATTGGGTGGAGGTGTGTTCTGAATGGTTAGGGGCTTGGCTGTGCTCTGATTGGCTGGGGGAGTGTTCTGTTTGGTTGTGCTCAGGTTAGTCTGAGTTGCAAGGGGTTTAAGATTTTGGGCTGCCTTGCTATTTTTTGGCTTCGCGTTCGTGGTCGTGCCTCCTCTTCATGGAGGGTGTCAGTTTGCTTCATGTATGGATTGGAGGGGTTTAAAGTGGCTAATGATGCAGCTGTGGTCTGGCTTCTGGTTTGTGGTCGTGCCTCGTCATCGGTGTGGCTTTGGGTTTGTTTTTTGCGTGGATGTGTGGTGGTGACATCCTGTGTGGTTTTTGTGAGTGTGGGTCTGGTATCATTTTTTGTGTTAGGGAGTCGTTTGTCAATAAGGGCGGGTTTCCAAATGGCTGGTAGGCGGGAGGTATCATCTCGCTTGTTCATGCTGTGTGGGCGTTTTTCTATCTCGATGGCTTCTCTGATTATTCTGTTATTAAAATGTTCACTTTTGGCAATGGTTCTGGTATTTTTAAAGTCAATTTCATGTCCTGTGGCTTTAAGGTGTTGGACCAGGGAAGATGTTGGTTCCTCTTTTTTGACTGAGTTCTTATGTTCTTCAATGCGTGCACTTATTCTTCTGTTGGTTTGTCCGATGTATGTGGTGGGACAAGTGGTGCATGGGATTTCGTATACTCCTTGATTTTCTAATTCAATTTTATCTTTGGGGTTTCTAAGGATGGTGGATATTTTTCTGTTTGTGCAGAATGCTGTTTTGATGTTGTGTTTATGGAGGATCTTACTGATTCTGTCTGTGGTGCCTTTTATGTATGGGAGGAGGGCTTTGCCGTTTTCTTGTTCTTTGTCTTGGATTTTAGTGGGGGTTTCTTTTTGGATTAGGTTTGTAATCTTATTTCTATGGAATCCATTGGATGTTAGTACATTGGTGAGAGTGTGTAGTTCGGGTTTTAGGTGTTGTTCGTCAGCTAAGCGTTTTGTTCTGGAGATGAGTGTCTTGGCTACAGAGTTGATCTGTGCTGGGTGGTGGTGTGAGAGAGCATGCAGATAGCGGTTTGTGTGTGTTTTCTTCTGGTAGATGGTGTGTCCTAGGGAGCCATTGGATTTCTTGTAGACTAAGACATCCAGGAAGGGAAGTTGGTTGTTAGCTTCTGTTTCCATGGTGAACTGTATTTTGGGGTGTAGGCTGTTGAGGTGTGTGAGGAAGTTGTCCAGTTTTTCTTTCCCATGTGGCCAGATTATGAAGGTGTCGTCTACGTATCTGAGCCAGAGTTTGGGTTTGTGATCCGATTTTTCTAGAGCTTGGGTTTCAAAGTGTTCCATGTAGAGGTTGGCAATGACAGGTGAGAGGGGTGATCCCATGGGTGCTCCTTCTGTTTGTTTGTATTTTTGTCCATTATAGATGAAGTATGTGTTGGATAGGCAGTGGTTGGTCAGATCTAAGATGTGTTTGGGGGGGTTATATTTGTTTTGAATAGCTGTCAAGGCTTCTTTGATAGGCACTTGGGTGAAGAGGGATATGACATCGATGCTCACTAGTAGGTCGCTGGGCTGTAAGTTTTGTTTCTTTATGATCTCTATAAACTGGAATGAGTTTTTTACGTGTGAGGTGATGGATTCTGCATAGGGCTGTAGTTGTTTGGCGAGAAATTTGGCTAGGTTTTGTAGAGGTGAGCCTATGGAGCTGACTATAGGTCTGAGTGGGGTTCCTTCTTTGTGTATCTTGGGGAGACCATAGAGTTTGGGGCATCTGGATGATTTCTCTCTGGGAATGATTCTTTGCTGGATCTCTTCGCTAATGGGGGAGGCTTTTATTTTGGATCTGGTGGTTTTTTCCAGGTAGGTGGTGGGATCTGTATTTAGGGGTTTGTATGTGGAGTCTTGGAGTAGGTTGGTTAATTTGGTTTGGTAGTCAGATGTGTTCATAACCACCGTGGCGTTGCCCTTGTCTGCTGGTAGGATTATTATGCTGGTGTCTTCTTTAAGGTTACGTAGTGCTGTCTGTTCCTCTTTGGGTAAGTTGCTTTTGGGTGGCTTGCTGGTGCAGAGGATGTTGGTGATTTCGAGTCTGATTCTGTTGGCGTCGTCGGGGTTGATTTTAGTCAGGCTGGTTTCAACTCCACATATAATGGTTTCAGTGGGGATGTGTTTGGGAGCGACTGCAAAGTTGAATCCTTTGGAAAGGACATTGTTTTCGGCTTTGGTGAGGATCCTATCTGAGATGTTATGCACTGTTTGTTTCATGTGTGGCTGTGAGGGAGGAGGGGTTTGTTTCTGGCGTTCTTGTAGTCTTCGGAGTTTGTTGGTGTGTGTATCTGTCTTGAGGGTGGTCTGTGTTTCGGCTCTCCAGACGGCGAGTTGTTTGGATTTGTCCCAAAGTGCGGGGTGGATCTTGTTGCTGAGTTTGAGGTGGAGTGTGAGGAGATCTTTGTTAATTCGGTCTAGGAGGAATCTTTTTGTGTGAAGTTCATTTCTGATTAGGGCCAATTCTGTTCTTTTCAGGATCCGTTTGGTGGCTGCAGAGTTGGAGTGGAATTTCAGTTGGAAACATGTGGGGATTAGATTTTGATCTCGGCAGTTGCGTAGGAATGCGAGGTCACATAAAATGGAAGCTCTTTGGACTTCAAGTTTTTCATAGGTCCTGGTCAGATGGTGGATTTCCTCCCCGTAGAGGTTCGATGTTTGTTTTCTGAGGTTTTCGCGGGTATTTGTATGTAGGTCTTTGGTTGTTCGGGTTTTCTCCCACGTAAAATTGGAAGTGTCTTGGCGACGTTATATATTGAGTTTTGTAAAGGAATAGGGTCAAAAAGGATAAGACAACGGGAAACATACAAAAAGGTTAGACCTGGGGAAAGGGGTAACACAAAAGTGGGATTAATCCCACAAAATAACATCGCTTCAGCAAGTCTACCAGTCCGGGTTTACATATTAAATCTTAATAATTACTCTATTATTAAACAACTTTCCATATAATCATGTAAATAACAAATTAGTCAATAAATCTCATTCATTTCACTACTTAACAATGCTTATTATTAATTAATTATAATCACTTTAAAATAATAATATATTACATATTAATTATAGTTTACCATATTGTTTAAGATCACAAATATACAAAGAGGAAGAAGAAGAAGAAATAAGAACAAGTTCATACAAATAATCATGGAATATAAATACAAATTATCAATTGTCTCTTTAAATTTCATAACCTTTTCTCATTCTAGCATGTTTCTAACCAATAATAAAATTTCCCCCATGTTTTAAAGTAAATTGTGTCTTCTTTCTCTTTCATTTCTAAAGTCAATCTATCTATTTCTGCACATTTGAGTATTTTTGTTATTATAGTCTGGTCAGAAGGTAAATTTTCATTTTTCCAAAATTGGGCAAATATTATTCTTGTGGTTGTCAACACATGCAATGTTAAATACTCATTCTCTTTTCCATAATTCAAACCTAATATTCCTAACAAACAGAGTTCTGGTTTAAATTCTATCTGTATTTTAATCATCTTTTCTAGCCACATATGGATCTTAAACTAAAACTTTTTAGCATAAGGACATATCCACCAGAGATGGTAATAAGTGCCTCGTTGTTGTTTACATTTCTAGCACATATTTGATACACTTTTAAACATTTTCTCTAATCTATCTGATGTCATGTGCCATCTATAAAACATTTTATATAAGTTTTCCTTATATGCAGCTGCTTTAGTATATTTAATATTTCGGTCCCATAGTTTTTGCCAATCTTCTAAATCTATAGAATAACCAAAATTATTTGCCCACACTATCATTGTTTCTTTCACTTGTTCTTCTTCCATCTTCCAGTTTAGCAGGAATTTATAAAGTTTCTTAATCATATTTTCATCTGTTTTCAAAAGTATTTTATCTAGTGGTGCCTGTTCTTTGTAGAATCCCATTACTTTTACATCTTTTTCATATCTTGTTTGAATTTGCAAGTATGACCACCATGTTAAATCAATGCCAGTTTGTTGAAGTTCTTGCCTATCTTTAAGTTTTCCTTCTTTATCTAAAATGTCTTTATAGGCCACAAGTTTATCATAATTAATTAAAATCAGATATGCAAATGCTTCCATTGTGGAAAGCCACTCAGGTATTTTCATATAAATTTTCTTTTTAACTATCTCCCATTCTCAAAGTAATACATTCCGTATGGCATGGGTTTGGAAGTATTTATGTACTTTGTTTTTCTCATACCAAAGGAAAGCATGCCAACCCAGTTGCAAATCATGTCCCTCTAAGTAAAGAAGTCATTTATTTCTCAGTGTGATCCATTCTTTAAGCCACAACAAAATAGTGGCTTGATAATAAAGTCTCCAGTCTGGGAGCCCAAAGCCCCCTCTGTCTTTTGATTCTTGTAGCAGTTTAATTTTGATTCTTGCTTTTTTCCCTTGCCATATAAATCTCATTATTGTTGCATTTAAGTTATCAAAAAATTCCTGGCTTAATTTAACAGAAACCGTCTGAAATAAAAATAACAATTTAGGTAGGATATTCATCTTAATAGTCGTTATCCTTCCTAGTAATGATAATTATTTGTCACATTTCTAATGGAGCTAATGGGCTAATGGAGTTAGAAGCTATCCAGTTGGTTTCTTGTGAGCCCGAAACATCCTCTTTCTCATTTATGATGTACATGAGGTGTAACGTGAATGTGCTGTGTAAACTACTTGTCTCCTCTTTCGTAATTACAAATAGAAACTTGGCTTTTACAATTTTAAACAAAGCCAAATCATGCATTTGTCAATTCAAAACTTTTATAGGCCATTTATCATTCACGTTCAATAGCTTTCTCTTGCTGCTGAATGTATGAAATAGCTCCTTTTTTATATATGAATCAAAAGCATGAAGATTCTTGTGACAAGAGATTTCAATCAATGCTTAATTTGGAAAACAAAAGTTTCAGACTTCAATCTGAGTGTAAATGTGCAGCCAGTAATGTACAGTTACATCTAATTAGTAGATTAAAATTGTCCTTGTTATAAAGCATATCAATTTCTCTGCATTTGTTCATAGAGAGTAGTCAAAACATCTGCCTATTTATATATGCCACATAAACAAAGGAAAAGATATACTGCCATTAAGACAGGGGTAGGCAACCTCGGCTCTTTTATGACTCATGGATTTCAACTCCCAGAATTCCCGAGTCAGCTCGGGAATTTTGGGAGTTGAAGTCCATGAGTCATAAAAGAGCCAAGATTGCCTACCCCTGCATTAAGATTAACCACAGTTTTTTCTCTTCTCTGACAGCCTATCAGAACCTTTGAAGCATCATATATCTCTCCTTAATGAAGTGACAAAAATATTTGCCTTTAGGAGAAATTAAGGGGATTGCAACCATCTTTCTCTTAGGTAAAAAAGGGTTAGGGCACACTCTGATATTGGTAACACACAAGCTCTCTCTGGTGGTTCTGGAACAATTGAAACTTTTTTTTAAAAAACCTTCAGTTCGGTTCAAAGATCTTTGAATAAATAACAGTGACATATGAATACAGTTGATAAAAAGAAGCAGTGCTACCTACATTAAAATGTTGAAATACTTTAATCAAGTGCTAATTAGGGACAGTTCTATCGTTCTATTCCTGGTCTATATCATCTTTATATGCATTTCTGTGCGCTCATTAAGCTGTCCCTATTTCTACTTGATTTCTAATTTTTTAGAAATTATGCATCAAATACACAGTCAAATATATGCTGTGGCTTAACCTGGATTTAAGCCAGAATATCTTTCCCCACTACACACACACACACACACACACACACACACACACACACACACTGATTTATTTTGTGTTTTATTGTAAATAGTTTATGAGGTGTTTTCATATGTTTTTAAACTGAAAACTTTAAAATTTAGTAGGGGAAAGGAGGAATGCAAAAAGTAATTTAATTCCATTCTACACAACAGTTTTAAGGTAAAGATAAGATCAGACTTTATTTTTAGAAAAGATTAATTCTTTAAATATTCTTAATTTCTAGCTTGTGTTTTACAACTGCCTTCTAACTGAGCAGGCAATACAGAAGTAGTCCATGTTTAAATCCTGATCAAAGTCTCTATCAGGCATCTGGCATAATAATGATTACACAGCTTACAATAATAACCAAGCCTGTTTCTTTTGTAAACTCTTTCTGAAAAGGTAAGTGATCACCCAGGCTTGATCTATGTCTTAAATAAAATATTGAATATTATTTAACCTTTTCATTTCACTAAGGGCACTCTAAAATTTAATTTTGGATGAACTTTTCCATAGATGTCTATCATTATGGAAAAGGTATTTTTCACTGACAAGATACATGCTTTATTTTAGGCAATTCTGTAAGCTCCTGTATACTGTATTCTCCTTTTTTGAATTTTTTGAATTCCCCATTTTGGATGGTCTAATTTCTTTTGGAAATCTTGATAATACTAGAAAATGTATGACACAACAAATATTTATATTTCAGAACGTTTGCTGTCACTGATATTGTAGACAATACCTTTATTTAAGTTTATTTAATATGGATACATTATGTTTATGAATTAATATAGATATATTTATGGATCTAAACAGAGAGCAAACCCCAGTGCCTTCTAGCACTGAGGATGTTACCTAGTTGGGTAATGCAATGTCTGCAAAAAAAAAACAAACCCCAAGCTCAGAGAACAACCAAGGCCCCACATAGATTTTTTTCTCATGTCACTTCTCATTTTTACCCATCAGGCCCATGATAAAGACACTGGCAACTACAGTGCCATTCAGTATAGACTCATCATCCCTCCAATCAAAGATGGCAAGGAAGGCTTTGTGATTGAACCATATACAGGACTGATCAAAACAGCAATGCTCTTCAAAAACATGCGACGATCTTATTTCAAGTTTCAGGCCATCGCAACGGACAATTATGGGAAAGGGTTGAGCAACAAATCAGATGTACTTGTAAGTATGATTAAATAGATCATATCCATAGATTAGTCTTGTACTTTTTATTTAGGATGATTCACCTGTTTTTGCAGACATTTGTCTTGATAATTTCTTGATTTGATTGCATTATACTGAGCTTCTGTTGTAGTTAGTTAGTTAGTTAGTTAGTTTAGAAAATTTATATAGCCACCTGCTCATTTACAATAGCAACAGGTGGTTTATAAGTAATAAAAACACAATATAGAAAAAAATAAAAAACAATGCCCCTCCCCAGTGACAACACACAGTCAAATAAGCATTTGATGGGCTCAATCCCACTCTGGGTTCCCCAGGTCCTCTGGCAAAACAAGTCTACAGGCCGTACGAAAGTGTGTCAAAGTGGGGGCCAGTCTAATTTCTGAAGGTATGATATTCCAAAGGTGGGGATAAGGAGAAGGCCCTTCTTCTGGATCCCGCCAGCGGAATAGGACAACTTGCCACAGCCAACTCACCACAGCCAATTCACCATGGTCAACTCATTATGGCCAATTCACTACAACCAACTCACCATGGCCAACTCATCGGGATAACTCACTGCAGGACAATTCAACAGTTCAGTTTAATTATTTAAATTAATTTAAAATATATTTTAATTGTTATCATTCACATTTCATTTTGTCCCTCCTTTGATATCCTTTGTTTAATGATTTTATTCCACTATTTATTTGCTATTAATGTAGCTCTTGTCCCGTGGTGAGTTGTTCCATGGCGAGTTGTCGTAGACCGTCCTGCCAGACATACCTGCTTAGGGGATGGGATGCACAACATTTCTTGCCTCCTGGCTCTAGTTTGCCAGGTAGATGTGGCTGGCAACAGACAGTTCCTCAGATAATCTGGTCCCTTGTCTAGCACCTTGACAAGCAAGTAGCTGCAAGTCTTTTGTTGCTTATTTGTGATATGTATGTGGTATGGCAAAAACATACCACATACATTATTTACCACTTGAAGTTGCTGACATTTATTTGGCTTATAATAAATCTATTTATTTACAAACTCCTAATATTTTATTTTATCTGGAATTTTGCCTGTGTGACTGTTTTTTTAAAATTTCCCTTCTTTTGTTTTTCTGTATATTTCTTTCTCCAATTATTTATATTTTACATCTAGAGAGTTGGCTTCATTTATTAAATAAAGTAATTTCTTGTTAAAATCCATTACATTTCCTTTGAAATCATGCATATGTGTACTCATCCCCATTGTGCTTCAGGACTGGGCAAAAGTTTGTTAAGGTTTGTATTTCTCAGCATTGGGTATGATGATCCAATTCACCTTTTTAATTTTTACTAGGATTAGTTGGAGAAATCATGGGAATTTTATAGCTTTCTCTAAAAGGAGGAATGCATTGTATATTGTTGTGTGGGTATGTGCGTGAATGTGCAAGCACATTTGTATTTGCAGGTTATATCTTCTTCTTGTGCCATATTTATTATTTTATTTTATTTTTAAAATTTATAAGCCTCCCCACTCCCGAAGGACTCTGGGCGGCTAACAATAAAAAACACATAAAACATAACAAAACAACAATACAAAAACAATCATCCAGGGGTAAGGTTTTATAAACCCCAGGCCTGCCGGAAAAGCCAGGTTTTAAGTAGCTTATGGAAGACGAACAGGGTGGGAGCGGTCCTAATCTCCGGGGGGAGCTGATTCCAAAGCGTGGGCGCCATCACAGAGAAGGCCCTCCTCCGCGGCCCCGCCAAATGGCACTGCTTGGCCGACGGGGCCTGAAGGAGGCCCAGCCTGTGGGATCTAACTGGACGTAAGGAACTATGAGGTAGTAGGCGGTCTCGCAAATAGCCTGGCCCTGAGCCATATAGGGCTTTAAAGGTAATGACCAACACCTTGAATTGGACCCGGAGACCAATAGGCAACCAGTGCAGCTCACGGAGGATAGATGTAACGTGGGTGTATCGAGGAGCACCCACTATCACTCGCGCGGCTGCATTCTGGACCAACTGTAGTCTCCGAATACTTTTCAAGGGTAGCCCCATGTAGAGTACCTTGCAGTAGTCCAAACATGAGGTGACAAGGGCATGAGTGACTGTAAGGAGAGCCTCCCGGTCCAGGTAGGGTCGCAACCGGTGCAACAGGCGAACTTGTGCAAAGGTCCTCCCAGCCACAGCCGTCAATTGATGTTCCAAATTCAGCTGTGGATCAAGGAGGACACCCAAGTTGCGAACCCGCTCCGAAGGGGGTATATTTTCCCCGGCAAGAGTCAACACTGGACAGTCGACATGATCCTTGGGAGGCAACATCCAAAGCCACTCGGTCTTGTCAGGATTGAGCCTGAGTCTGTTAACCCCCATCCAGACCCTCACGGCTTCGAGGCAATGGCCCATCACATCGGCCGTTTCACTGAGAGAGCTCGGGGAGGACATATATAACTGGGTATCATCAGCATACTGATGAAACCTCACCCCGTGCTGTCTGATGATCTCACCCAGCGGCTTCATATAAATGTTAAATAGGAGGGGAGAGAGGACCGACCCTGTGGCACGCCGCATTCAAGGGGCCTCGGGGTTGACCTCTGCCCTCCCACCAATACCGATTGCGACCGGCCAGAGAGGTAGGAGGAGAACCACCGTAAAACGGTGCCTCCCACTCCCACCCCTTTGAATCGTTGCGAAAGGATACCATGATGGATGGTATCGAAAGCTGCTGAGAGGTCAAGTAGCACCAAGACAGAGGAATAACCTCTGTCTCGGGCCCGCCAGAGATCATCCATCAGCGCGACCAAAGCGGTTTCTGTGCTGAAGCCGGGCCTGAAGCCAGATTGAAAAGGGTCTAGATAATCCGCTTCATCCAGAGACCGTCGGAGCTGGAGCGCCACCACTCTCTCTACAACCTTCCCCACAAAGGGGAGATTGGAGACTGGATGGAAGTTATTTAAATCAGCTGGGTCCAGGGTAGGCTTCTTGAGCAGGGGCCTCACAACTGCCTCCTTCAGGGATTGTGGAAAAGACCCCTCCCTCAACGAAGCGTTGATCAACACCTGGAGCCAGCTTCGTGTCACCTCCTTGGCAGCCAAGACCAACCAGGAAGGACACGGGTCCAATAAACAAGCGGAGGCGCTCATCGCTCCCACTGCTCTGTCAACATCCTCAGCGGTCACAGACTCAAATTCATCCCATAAAACTGAGCTAAGACCTGCCCCAGTCATCTCAAAAGGCCCTGCCCAATCGGAGTCTAGGTCTGTCCGAATCCGAGCGATTTTGTCTGATAAGAATTGCACAAATTCCTCCGCTCTACCCTGTAAGGGCTCCCCAGCTTCCCAAACATTAAGTAGGGAATGGGTCACCCTAAACAGGGTGACCCTAATATCCGTTATTGGACATTGGCGATCATGTTGGCAATCCTGTTTTTATCAGCAGCCGCATGAAAAAGTGCTGCTGAGTTTTGTCCAAACCAGTCCCTTAGATTTTGAAGCCATGATGTTCTTCTTCTGCCTGGATCTCGTTTGCCTCCAATCTTTCCCTGGAGGATTAAATGGAGTATGCCGTATTTTTCTGGGTGTTGCATCACATGTCCGAAATATTCTAATTTTCATTTTTTAATTGTTTTGATGATTTCCCTTGGCTTTCCCAGATGGCTTATCACCTCCTAATTTCTGATAAGAGGTGGGGAACTTAGGGCCCCTTTATGACATATGGACTTCAACTCCCAGAATTCCTGAGCCAGCAGGGCCACAATTCCCCACCCCTGTCTCAAATGGGAAAAAAAATGCAGATCACTAAAAAAAATAAGGATGTTTTCGATTTGCTCTCAGATACCTCCCTCCACATACACCCAAATACACACAAATATAGCAATGGATGCTCTTCTAGATGGTCACTTACTTTTAGATTACATCCTTGAGGTTTGTAGAAAAAATCAAATGTATGTATAGAAGATATTTTCAATTGGAAATATTATCTAGCCTAAGTTATTCATTTGTGACAAAATTAAATTTGAAATTAATTTTCATTTCTATAACCATAACAGTGCTTTACTTTTAGTTCTGAAAATAGTTTTATTGAATTTCAAAAAGAAATTGTACACCAATGCTTATTGAAATTCTTTGCGCTATCTCAAAGATTTTGTCATTCAAAATTCCTCTTCAGAAAACAAAGCAAGCTGGTGTATTGTTTGAATGGAGGGATAATGGATGGATGGAGGGAGGGAGGGAGGGGTTGGGATGGGATGGACGAGAGAGAAAGAGAGATTTAATATTGTCCTAAATGCCTTTAGAACAAAGAACAGACAAAATAGATTCTGATTTTGGATAACAGTCCAGTTTTAAAGGAGGTAACTCTGGATTCTTCTGAGGTTTTCAGATCATTGTGGAATTTGGGATGCTATGAGGCCAAGCAAGTTTAGTTGTAGGGCATCACCAGTTAATTAATGCATGCCTTTTCAGACCAGTAAGTGTGCATAGAGAATTGACAGCTAGAATCTTGGTCTTCATTTTTTAGTCCTTGTTTAGAACCTTTACTTAGTCTTGCCCAAAACATTAACCTCTTCCTTACCTGTACAATAATAAGGAGCTGTTCTACTCTTTCAGGCAGTGTCCTGATAGCATGGCAATAAATTGGCCTTGCAATATTTTATATCCTCTGTTTGGCATCTGTTCTGAGCAGACACATCAGAATTGTGGTAATGCAACTGGGAGCAGGGCAAGCCAATGATATCCCTTGTGATACTTTTCACACCTACAAGGCAAAACTGGAAATAGCTCTGCTTTGTGCCGTGATTGCAAGTACTTGGTAGTTGAGGAAGGGGCAATTTCACTTAAAAAAATTATTGGTAAAATTTTGAAAAACAAAAAAAGTACAGTAAAAAAACTTAAGATGATACTCACACACAACACACACACACACACACACACACACACCTCAAGAAAAAAATATCCGCCACATTAGAATTTTTTGAATAAATTATTGGAGCTGGGTCTCTGCTTGGAAAAGTCCCAGGATTTTTCCCTCAAGGACTTGTCTGGATATATTTATTTATCTAAAAGACTTATATCATGAAATGCTGATACTTTTCATAGCCTAGCAGAATATCAAATTATGTTTCCAACATCATGATGATTAAATAGTTTGTTTTTTTATTGAAAATTTTTATAAATTTTTACAGAAAAACAAAATAACAATACAAAAAACAACATATACAAAATAAAAAACTAAACATAACATAACAAAACTCCCCTTCCCCAACCCCCCCCCCAAAAAACCCACCCCCTTCCCCCCCCCGAGCTTCCCAGAGCAGAATATAGGCTTTATTAAGAAAGAATTTTTAAAAAATTATATATATATATAAAAAAAGAAAAATATAACACTGAAATATATGTATATATATATAAAAATAAAAGTTATAGAAAAGCTATATAGTATTTTTTAATATCCAATCTAAATTGTATAAATTTTATCCATTTATCCCAAACAGCAAGAAAATTCTCTTGCGTTTGTTCCTTTAAAAAAGCCGAAATCTTTGCCATTTCCGCCAAATAAGACACTTTAAGAAACCATTCCTGCATTGTAGGCAAAGATTCCTTCTTCCAGTATTGTCCTACTAACAGCCTTGCGGCTGTAATCAAATTTAACATCAATGTAACCTCCTTTGTGTCACAATCAGTAACTATACCTAACAAGAATAGTTGTGGAGTAAATTTTACCCTCCTTCTAAAAATTCTCTGAATATTCCACCATACCTTAATCCAGAAGGCTTTTATCTCTCTACACGATGATTAAATAGTTTTAAAAGCCATTAAGTAAGCAAGCTATTTATGCAATTCAATTACTTGGAAAGTCTAATGAAATTTAACCTTCTTAAGAGACTTAGTTTTGTCTACATCAGGAAACATATTTTATAATTTGTATGCATATCAACCATTTGCTTTAGTTGTACATTGATTTGTGGTTTGGTACTATTATAGAATTTGTATGCTGGCTTGCCATTCATTTAGCTTAAATTACTTGACTAATGTGTGGGCTGTAGAAGTTATTGTATCAATTTCACTCTTAACCACCCAATTGCTTCTGTTTCCTACCTAGACATTGAAAAAAAGCATGGTCTTACATGGCCAAGGAAAACATGATTTTTTTTTTCTGCTTGCAGTCTCGGTTGCATATAGATTATACTATTCATTCAATAATTTCCTAATGACACTCCATTCTTGCAAACAAAATTATTACTGCATTTGAGATGAAGGGCAAGTAGAAATGCAGCTTGATCAGCTCTTTCAATGTTCAAGTGGATAAATTCTCCTTGAGCTTTCAGTTACCTTGTGCGTGCCCTCCTTGTGTACTCTCTATGTATAGGTAGTCCTCGGCTTACAACCACAATTGAGCCTGACAGTTCTGTTGCTAAGTGAGACAGTTGTTAAGTGAATTTCAGTCCATTTTACAACCTTTCTTGCCGCATTTGCTAAGTGAATCATTGTGGTTGTTAAGTTAGTAACATAACACGTTGTTAAGTGAATCTGGCTGCCCCATTGACTTTGCTTGTCAGAATGTCTCTAAAGGTGGTCACATGACTCCAGGACACTGCAACTGTCATAAATATGAGTCAGTTGCCAAGCATCAGAATTTGGATCACGTGACTATGGGGAATGCTGCAATGGTTGTAAGTGTGAAAAATGCCGTTGTAACTTTGAACGGTCAGTAAACATATTGTTGTAAGTTGAGGACTATCTGTACAGAAGTCAATATGACTTGAGATTTTCCAGCTCTGTTTCTCTTGCTATTATAGATAGATGGATAGAGACTGATAGGGAATGATATGTTTTAAATATAGATAATGCCATTGAGGATCAATTCGGTGTCACAAATCCTATACCCAGTTAAGATTCTAGTACAATTTGGAGAGTGAATTTTCAAATAAAAAGACACAAAAAGCTACAGGCAGACTTTATGCAGTTAAAAAACAAAAGTCAATACACAAATGATGGTCCCTTGTATATTATGTAATAATAAAATGTGGCTTGGTTTAAATGAAAGCATGCCTTTTAAAAACTCAGTATTGCAGCCATATTCATATCCCACCAAGGTTAAGGAGAGAAAATTGTCTTGTTATTTTATTATAATAAGTTTCTCCATTCAGGCTCCAAACTGCTGGCAATCAAAGAAAATTCTTAAATGAGATTCATTTTCTATTTGAGATATATTGCATGTTTTGCAGACTTCACTATATTTTTGTTTTTCTGTTTCAGGTCTCAATAGTCAACCAGCTGGATATGCAAGTCATTGTGTCAAATGTACCTCCTACTCTTGTAGAACAAAGCAAAGATCAGCTTATAGGGTAATGAATATCTTCATTCTGTAACCACCAAAAAGTCATTTATGATTAAAAATGTACTGATCCAAAGACATACAAAAAAAATCTGGTAATTTTTGTAATTTACTGAATTATTTAAAAGATTTGTTTGGCTTCCCAACTGAAAACAGTGCATAACAATAATGGAAATCAGAAATATAAAAATCATAACACATAAAACCAAAACAGAACATGGTGCCTTAATCATACCTCACAACCAACTTCAGACATCCTCATTCTACCCAGTTAAAAAGCCATGTCTTGATGATTTTCTGAAAAATTAAAAAGGTGGGAACCTGTCAAAAAGTCTGTGTGGAGGGTGTTCTATAACAGGGGCCCCTAACCTCTGGGCTGCTACCCACTAGTTGGCCATGAGATGTTTGCAACCAGGCCATGGAAATGGTGAGGTGAGCATGCATGCACACATGCACACCCATCCCCACTTGCACCAGCAGTGGGCAAGAGAGTGCATGCAAGCTCCATTTGTGTGAGCGGCGGGCACATATGCATGCCACTTGTGCAAATAGAACTGTGTCCATGTGCTTGGCAGACGCTCTCATGGAACTATCCAATCCCCCAGTCCTCAAAGCCGGAAAGGTTGAGGAACTCTGTTCTATAAGATAGCTACAGAAAAGGTACACTTCCAAGGTCCCACTAGATGGAAAGATTTCAGGGATGGGTACTGGAGTCTGCCTACTCTATCCAATCTGGTTTGATGCACTGATACTCTCAGGGAATGGTGGTTTCATATACAACTTGGTCCTATGCCAATAGGGTTCTGAATGTAATAACAGTATCTTGAATTGCACCAGGAAGGAAACTGAGAGCTCATGTAACAGCTTGACATGCACAACCAATACTGTATGTACCACTGTGTTCTGGATCTATGGATTTGTAGTGTCTGAATGGTCTTCAAGAGCACCTCATGTAAGTGACATTGCACATATCAAAAGGGGAAGTGAGACTGTAACATCAGTGGTAAATCATAAAACCATATTAAAAAAAATAACCCTAGAGGTTAGTCAAATTAAGTAGTCCCTAAACAAGTCCACTAAACATGGTTCAGGCAATCCCACCTAAGCTTTGATACAAGGAATCGGTGTGGTCCCTAATTGTTTAACTTGCCTCAAGAAACATTATGATTTGATGAGCTAAAACTTAGATCCTTTTCATGTGTTCTGTGAATCAATCTCCAAAGCCATGTGACTAGAATCATCTGTGCTGCAACCCTGTCTACTGACTGATCAACGCAGCTTAGAGTTTATATAAAAGTATAAATTAACCCAAGTGTTTGCTGAAGGGGTTTCTCTAAGCTTAATTAACTTTGCACAGCTTTCTTTTGAATTAGTATGCAGAGCTTGAAAGGAATCAAAGAATATAGCAACTGCAGCAAGGAAATTCAGGCTGGCCATGCAAGATAAATCCCACTTTCCTGTTTTCAAAATATTATTAACGAAACTCTACTATAGTTGCCTTTTTAGTGAAACAAAACAAAACAAAAACTTGGCCCTATTAGTTCCCCCCCCCCATTTCTTATTTAAAAAAAAGACACAGTATCTTAATGGGGACCTCCATCAATACAATTAAATTATTAAAATTTATGAGTCATTTGTAACACTAATGAAGGCTTGTTGTCTTGTGAATGATGCTAACTTTTAAGGCAAAAATACTTGATTTTCAGAAAAGTAATAGTAATTACTTCACCAATTCATGATACTGAGGACCGTTAGATTTCTCTTTCTGAAGGATGATTATAATAGAAGAGGCAATATATATTGTCCTACCTTAACAATGACCTGGGTGACCTTGGACTAGTCACACTTCAACCCACTCACAGAATTGGGGGGGGGAAAGGAGGAGGCAGGTGTGTTGGCTATGTTTGCTATCTAGAGTTCTTTGTTAAAATAGTAAATACATAAAGAATCAGTGTTAAATGTTATTTATTGATTGAAATTATATGCTGCCCATCTCGCAGTCTAAATAAATAAAAATGTTCATATTCAGAACTGAGCAATGTCACATGGACCATTGCATACATCACAATTCTGAAGTGAAGAATTCAGAAAATAGTATCAGCATCAGCAGCCCTCAGACTAAGTGGTGCTATAATAGACAAGTAATCACTGGGACTCCAGCTAGAACAAAGTATCAATATAAACCTTCCAGGGTCAATGAGATTATCCAAGACATCAATGGTGTTGTTGTTCACAGTACTCTTAGCAAAAGTAGTACAGGTAGTCCTCGATTTACAATCACAATTGAAATAATAATAGTAGTAGTAGTAGTAGTAGTAGTAGTAGTAATAAAAAAATGTTTGTTGTTAAATGAGACATTTGTTTGAGTTTTGTCCCATTTTATGACCTTTCTTGCCACAGCTGTTAAGTGAATTACTGCTTTTGTTAAGTTAGTAACACAGTTGTTAAGTGAATCTGGCTTCCCTATTGACTTTGCTTGTCAAGAAGGTTGCAAAAGGTGATTACATGACTCCGGGAAACTGTGACTAACATAAAGATGAGTCAGCTACGCATATGGACATGGTTGTAAGTGTGAGAGACAGTCACAAATCACTTTTTTCAGTGCTGTTGTAACTTTGAACAGTCACTAAATGAGCTGTTGTAAGTCAAGGACTACCTGTACAGATAGTCCTTGACTTCTGATCATAATTGGGACCAGAAATTCCATTGCTGAGCCAGGAAGTTGTTAAGTGAGTCACGTCTCCATAATGCTAGTGATATTTATTTAAATCATTATTGCTGATACTTTTAAAGAGCCAAACGCAAGAGAAAATATTTATGGAAATCTATTTATGTTGATAGAGGAAACTGGCTGGATCTTTAATAATTGTCAGCCGTGTTTTCCATGTTGCTAACATACTGTAGCTCTGCATTTGCATTGTTTAAACAATCTGTTAACAAGTTCTTCGATTTCTGAAAAAAACTGTGGCTTAACTGCCAGTTTTACTTATTCCATTCTGTTATGCCTGACAATCTGGTGCTCCAATTTTTCTCAGAGGCATAAATCTTACACGCCTGAGATGTGTGGCCACTTCTGTGTTATATACTTATTGCATTTCATTGTGAGCATAGTTTGTGGAATTTAATAGCTTCTGTAAAAAAGATAAAACCTATTCCTTTATCATGCCTATCAGTTCCCTCTGTAAAATATCTTTGCAATTTCCCTTTAAACCATTTAAAATTCAAGTCCCAATACAGTATAATACTAAGAGGTAGAATTAAATACCCCATGCTTGCAACTAGTTTTTCTGGATTCACTTTCTTCTTTCCCTTTTCTTCTTTCCTTCTTTCCTTCCTTCCTTCCTTCTTTCTTTCCTTCCTTCCTTCCTTCCTTCCTTTTCTGCACAATATTTTAAGATTTGAACATTTTTGTTTCACTGTAAATAAGTCAAAGAATAGAGCTAATAAATTACAAAAAAGTTTTCCATTATCAGGATTTTGGAACGCTATGTGCAAGACCAGATTCCTGGTGCAACAGTTGTGGTGGAATCCATTGGTGCTCGCAGATATGGTGATGGATATTCAGAAGAAGATTATTCCAAATCTGACCTCATGATCTATGCAATCGATCCTCAGACAAACCGTGCTATAATGAGGAATGAACTTTTCAAGTAAGTAGTTAAGTGCATTGCAGAAGTGAATATCATTTGGAAAAATAGGCCAGTGTATCAAAGCATTGACTGAATTTGCTTCAAAATTAGCACCTTTTGTTCTTCTACGTGCCTGATGTTTAAAGGCACAGCTAATATCATACAGGGACCATATGAAAATGTTGAGTGACACACAACTGCAACTACTTAAGAAGTCACCTTTGGACTTGAAAATAGCATTTTCAATAGCATTTTAGTGCTTGTGTTCTGATGAAAACAGAAACTCCTTTAGGGCTAATCCTAGAAAGACTTTTGCAGTCTCAGTGTTATCTTTCTGCCTTTAAGCCAGGGGTCTTCAAACTTGGTCATTTTATGACTTATGGACTTCAAATCCTAGAATTCCTCAGGCAGGCACACTGGCCCCCATTTATGACACATTTGTGGAAATGTTTTTGTGTTGTGTTATTCATAAGATTCTTCTTCTTCACTATAGCTTCTGGGGTTCAAATGTATGGTGTTTTGTACCTGCACAGTTCAAATGTTTCAGAAGTTCAGGTTTTTTGGAAAAGTTCTGACTTACTATAGACCACATATAAGACTGTAATTCAAGAGATCAGTGGTCCCAAATCTTCTGTCCAGAGATTTAACCAATGAGGTGACTTTCAACAGTTGCTATTTCCATCATTAGCATCATAATAGGAGAGGCCAAGACTATAGAGCAGAACAAGAGATGCTACCACTGTTCTCATTAACATGGGATCAAAGCTCCTAAGCTAGGACTCAAAAGTGGAATTGATGACATAACCCTTTTTTTTCCCTCCCTGGATTTGATAGTTGCTTATTTTTTATAGTGGATTCTGAAACCTAGAAATTAGGATCAACCTGATTCCTCTAGATCAAAGTTTATTACTCTATAACAGGGATCTTCAAACTTGGCCCTTTTATGACTTGTGGACCAACTCCCAGAATTCCTCTCTATAACCTCCAAGAGTTAATGGTACCAACGGTCCTTTTGCATCCAAGATCACCAAAAGTACAGGCAGTTTATCTCAGTAGGAGGCAGTGGGAAAGTGTACTAGATTTGTCTGGGACTGGCAACTTTGAAGCCTCCACAGATGTTGATGTAGTCTCCAGTCTTGAGGCATTTTGTTTAGATGTTATCTTCCCTATACTAAGGAGAATTATGCCAGAATGCCTAGTGAGTGAATGTGATGTTTTGCTAGTCATATGCTTAAGAAACAAATGTTTCTAACAAATAAACTGTGATTTATTGGCAGCATTTTGTTTATTTAGAGTTTCATATCTTATGTGGTTAAATTAACAGTGACATACAAAAATATGTTGATGTTGAGGAGAAAATTGGCATATTTTCAGTTGATGGATGGAGAGAGAGGTTACAAATAGATATTGCATTAACAATAAAGTTTTTTAAAAAAGAACAGTCTACATAATCTAAAGCAGCAAATATATAAACTGACAATGACAAATGTTTGAATTTAGAACTAAAAAAGAAAATATTTGTGGGTTTTTTATTGGTGATAAATATTTGCAACATTGGTTTACTCTTCTTCCATGCCCAATTTTGAAATAATGGGCTGCATTTAACTACATTTTAAAAATGTAACATAAAGTGTCATGAATGCCGTGCAGCACAACTATTCCTTAAGACAGCGAAGACGAACCTTTTAGAGATGGAGTGCCCAAACTGCAACCCAAACCCGTTTATGTATAGTCGGGTGCTGGGCGGCCATGGCCCATTGGGTAGGTGTGGTCCATTGGGTGGATGTGGCTGCAGTGGTAACGGCAGACTGGGTGGGACTAAAAAGTTCAATCAATCAATTCCAACTTTGCGAGAAGTCAAAGCAGGGGTGGAAGATCCTTTTCTCCCAAGTTTAGACAGGTTTGAAACACTCATCTTTGGCTTTATATCTTATATTGTAATCCACCAGGTAGCCAAATGGCCAATTATAATCCAGTAGGCTTTTATTGCTAGGAGGGGAAATCCATAAAAATAGTTAAAAAAGAAAAAAAGAAAAAGGTAAAAAATAGCAACAAGAAAAAAGGAAGGAGACAATAATAAAAAGAGGAGAGGGAAAATAAAATAAAAAGGAGAAAGAAAAGGAGAAAGCAAAAATGTCAAAATTATAATCCACCAAATTCTGTTCAGAAAGATTTCTTAGTTTCCAATTCTTCTAAGAGAGCTTATTATAGTTCCAAAGCACAATAATTATAATCCAAGGAGGCAGATGGCCCCAAGTACCATTTGTGTATAAATATAGTCTGTCTTGTGGAGCCAAATAAACCAAAGGGAAGTCTTTTTTTCAACAAGCTTCAAGGTCTTAGATAAAGAATGTTTGGGCATACAGCCAAGCTTCTGATCTGAATAAACTCCAGACAAGAAAAAGTGAAAATATTTCTCAATGTAACCACCAAGGAACACAAAGTATCCATTCCCAGCACATTTGATAGAAAAAAAAGGAGAAAAAAAGAAAAAGCAATCAAGAGAGAAAAAAAAAGTTTATAGACTTTTAAAAATAGCAGGTAAAATTGCAGTGGGTTTTCAACACAGAACAAAGGAAAAAAAGTGTCTATAAAAAGAACAGTAGTTTCCCAAATTTCTTTTGAGCCTCAGACAGCTTTACTATGTAAGAAGTTTTTAAAATTGCAAAATAGCTTAAACCACCGCTTGTATTCAGGAGGGGGGGGGAAACTCCACCCCCTCCCTAGAAGTAAGAGGCTTCGCTCTCAGGCTGTAGAAGAGCTGTTTGCCAGAAATCCATCTCTACTGGGAAAGAAGACAGTATTCTTACCCGGCTCAGTTGCTTGCTGTCATTCTGCACTGCTTCTCCGTCTCCGACAATCAGCTGTTAATGGCGGATCACATAAATGCAATCCGCCTTTCTTCTGCCGATTCCAGGGACTCCTTTGGCTTCAATGAACTGGCTACCACCAACCCGTGGTCCCCAAAGTTTTACCCCTTGGTAACCACCTCTCTGGGGCAGCTTTCAGTCCAAATGGACTCACCGGCAGATGAAAATCGGACCTGGGGAAAGGAGAGTCTCTTCCCCGGGTCTATCTTCAGTGACGTCACCAGAAACACTCCTTGCCTGTGCAATATTTTTATGCATGATGTTTATGTTCATAAAAATTGCCTAAAGTTGTACATTTTTCAGCCGATAATTGCTCTCATTTTTTTCAAATTCACTTTTTATTTTGATAGAAGAGAATATTTGTAGCTCACAAATATTGAACTATGGGGACTTTAGTGCTCTCTGAGCTTGGTTGTTTTGTTTAGACATTTCATTATTAAACAAGTAACTTCATGAGGGCTAGTAAGGAAGTGGGGATGGTCTCAGTTTATATATGGCAGGGGTCCCCAACCCCCAGTCCGTGGACTGGTACTGGGCCGCAGCATGCCAGCAACCGGTCCACACAAACAAGCAAAGCCCCATCCGTGGGATGCAGGAAGCACACAAAACCATGCACTCTCCGGTCCACGGAAAAAACTTTCTCCACAGAACCAGTCCTTTGTGCCCAAAAGGTTGGGGATCTCTGATATACAGTACTAGTGACTTGCCTTAATATTTGGTTTCACTTAGCATACATACAAAAAGAAGTAAAACCAAGGATGAAGGCAATCTAGTCTTTCATGTTGAAAAGGAAATCAGAATTTCTAGCATTCTAGGCCATCTTCTGTTGAAATAACACAAGTAGAAAAATGGTATATTTATACACATAAACATTTAAAAATTGTTCCATATTTCCAAAGACCTTGTCTACATTATTTCCTAGAAAACAAGAAGGAGAATATTACAGTAATATTGGCGGAATGGTTAAAATTTTGAAGTTCAAACATGTGCATTTTATTATGAATTTTAAGGTGGAGGACCTCTAATATCTGGAAAGAAGTGATTCTAAGAAGTGAAGGAAAAATACATACATTGATTGATATGATTTTTGTGGAATGAAATACTTTTGTTACTGGAATATTTTAAAACATGACATTATTTAAATAAATAAGAATTCATGGGACTGACAGTCAAATAGCAAAAATAAATTATTTGTTTATTTGTTGTGGTTACAATCTGTTTCTCCAGTCCAATAATAATATGAGACAATATCTATCTTTAGTCAAAAAAATGTAATGCAAATAAATAAATAAAAGGCTGAGCAGAAAAAGGAGAATTAAAGTAATGAGGAGCTAGTACTCATAACAACAAACCATTATGGCCCTCATTCATTTAACATTTCTTTAATGTCTATTTTTGAAATATAGTATATTAGAAAATAGACTGATTTTTTTTTCTGTACTGGACTAAAATATAAAAAATATAGAATAGAATAGAATAGAATAGAATAGAATAGAATAGAATAGAATAGAATAGAATAGAATAGAATAGAATAGAATAGAATATTCAAATTGTAAGAACGTCCTAATTGTGGTCAAGGGAACCAAAACACTAGGCACGTTGCAGTATCCAACAAAGGTTTTATTTCGCTATGTTGAAAATAAAGTCAGCCCTGGGAGGACTCCCGTCCCAGCGCCCTAAATACATCCCATCACCACACCCACAAGACACACCCCAATTACCCCGATCACCATGTATAACTCCACCCACACCACACCCCATTCCTCCCAGCATCCCCATTCCCCAAACTCTGTCAGACCCAGCATCCCGGCTTCCCAGTTTAAGCATCTTTCGCTGCCTTCAATGTCTTTCCATGCACTAGCCCGATACGGTTCTCTCCGCACCACGCCACGCTCTCCACGTTAGCTAGTCACGTGGTTTGAGGCTCGTCAGTGTAGGGGCGTCGGCAACCCTCCGAGGATGGCGCCGGCGGCGCAGCTTGCAGCGTCACCGAGGCTGCCTGGCGGTGCATGCATTTGTCATCTTAAGCAGCGTAGTACTACAGACAGGTAGGCTGCACGCTGGGTCTGACATTCGGCCTCCCCTCACCACAGGGCCCCCTGAAATAGAACATCACAGGTCACTATATCGTTTGGGCAATGCAGATGATATATTACTCACCCCCCCTGGTCCTTGGCCTATGGGGCCATGTCTTATGATACCTACGGATTAGATCAGGGGCGAAGACATTCTCCCTCCTCACCCAAGAGGCATCAGACAAGGGATATCCTTTCCACAATACCAGGTAATACGCTTTACCCCCCTGCCATCGTGAGTCCAGTATGTCCTGTATTTCATACCGTCCCGGAGTTATAGGTCCTGGAGGGTTCTTATAACTGTCCCTTCCTATCGGCTTTAATAAACTCACGTGGAAGACCGGATGTATCCTACCAAGGAAGTTCGGCAATTGGAGTTTCACAGTAACAGGATTGACGATGCGTACTATGCGGAAAGGCCCAATGTATTTTGGCGCCAACTTCTTGCATGGCACCTGTAACTTAAGATATTTGGTCGAGAGATATACCTGATCACCCACTCGTAACGGAATTGGTATTCTACGACCCTTGTCAGCCTGATCTTTTGCTGCCTGTTCAGCTTGATTCAGCGCCTTCTTTACCATATCCCACACCTGACTAGCGCGGGACAACCAGTCCCTTGGCTGATGGGCCAGGGAGTTCTGTGATTCACAACCGGGCAAGGGGATCAGGTCATATCCATAGATCACTTGAAAGGGGGTTAACCCGGTGCTTTTATGTACTGCGTTGTTATAAGCTAGCTCTGCAAAGGGTACAAAATCTATCCAATCCGACTGTTGGTAAGACACATAACATCGTAGATATCGTGAAATGGCCGCATTGGCTCATTCCGCCGCCCCATTGGTACAAGGATGGTGTGCGGAGCTCAACCCTTGTGTGGTTCCAATGCTAGCAAGGAATCGGCGCCAAAATTGAGCCGTGAATTGAACCCCACGATCTGAGATGATTCGCCGGGGAGCTCCATGTAGTCGGTAAATGTGTTGCACGAATAGTTTTGCTAACTGTGCCACAGATGGCAGTCCTTTGCAGGGTATAAAGTGAGCCTGCTTTGAAAATAAATCAATCACCGTCCATATGACCATGTAACCCCTTACATTTGGTAAATCCACGATGAAATCCATGCCAATGTCCTGCCATGGCCGAGCTGGGTCAGACACCGGTTGTAGCAATCCCATCGGCCTTTTCGGTATCGCGCAGACTTGACAGTCTTTTACATGTGCTTCAATATCTTTTCTCAAGCTCGGCCACCAGAATTGTCGTCTCGCCAAATGTAACGTCTTCACGAATCCGAAGTGGCCTGCTACTTTGGAATCATGACATTGATGGTATACCCGACTCCACACTTCCTGGGGAATATATAATTTATCTCCATACCAGGCCAAACCATTACGACGGGTCAACATTCCGGGATTCGCTAATAGCCAAGGATCAGTCAACAATGCTGATTTTATTTCCTCTTCAAATGCTATCAGTTTTGCGCATGCATCCACCCGTGCGGAATCCCTATTACATGGAGGTATAATGGCCTGGACCACTTGTTCCCTCTTGCTGTCGTATTGTGGCATTCGGGAAAGTGCGTCTGCTAGGAAATTCTTTCCTCCCAGGACAACTTTCAGACGGAACCTGAAACGTTGAAAATATTGCGCCCATCGGACGTGTTTAGGCGCCAGTTTCCTTGGTGTTTGGAGAACCGCTAGGTTCTGGTGGTCTGTCCAGACCTCGAAAGGGTGCTGTGCACCCTCCAACAAATGGCGCCAAGTGGACAACGCCCATTTCACGGCGAATGCCTCCTTTTCCCACACTGCCCAACGTCGTTCTGTGTCGGTGAATTTTTTGTAGGTATAAGCACATGGTCGTAGAGCGCCTCGCTCATTACGTTGCAATAAAATTGCTCCAACGGCTACATCACTGGCATCGGCCTGGACAATAAATGGCCGATCTGGGTCAGGATGTACCAACACCGGCTCCTGCGCAAATAATCTCTTTAGAGACTCAAAGGCCTGTTGACAAGTCACAGTCCAATCCAACGGTTGATTTGGGCGGGGTTTTCCGGCGGTGTGCTTGGTGCGCAATAACTGGGTCAATGGTAGGGCCACATCAGCGAAAGAAGGTATAAATTGGCGGTAGAAATTAGCAAACCCCAAGAACCGCTGTAGCTGGCAACAATTCCTCGGGGCTTGCCACTCCAATACACTGCGTACCTTACTAGGGTCCATCTCTATCCCCATCGCCGAGACTCTGAACCCTAAATAGTCGATGCGGTCTTTGTGGAACTCGCACTTTGATAGTTTACAGTATAGTTTAGCCTCCAGCAACTTTCTCAACACCGTCCTTACTAATCGTATGTGGTCTTCCAGTGTTTGCGAGTAGATGAGTATGTCATCCAAGTACACAAGCACGCCCCTATATAGATGGTCATGCAGCACTTCGTTGATTAGCTGCATAAATACAGCTGGGGCCCCTTGTAATCCGAAAGGCATGACTTTGAATTGATAACTTCCTAGTGGACAGTTAAACGTGGTTTTCCACTCGTCACCTTCCTTAATTCTTATTCTGTAATATGCCTCACGGAGGTCTAATTTTGTAAAAATCTTTCCGGTAGCCAGATGGGTAAGGAGGTCTTTCATGAGGGGCAGGGGATAAACAGGTTCTATGCATACAGCGTTAAGACCCCTGAAGTCCACACATAACCGTAACCCCCCATCCTTTTTCCCCTGGAATATTACAGGTGCCGCTATCCTAGAGCGCGCCGGCTCTATAAAACCCCTAGCCAGGTTCTTATCTATGTACTTCCTCATTTCCTGTAATTCTGCGAATGTCATCGGGTACATCCTGGGTTTAGGCAATCTGGCTCCGGGAATAAGTTCGATTGCGCAATCTGTCGGCCTATGGGGTGGCAAGCTATCGCACTCTTGTTCGCTAAATACTGCCGCAAGGTCATTGTAAACTGGCGGGTATTCAAGCTTGCTCCTCTCCTGTAATGGTTTTACGGCGTCCACCCCTCTGTCCTCACTATGGTCATATGAGGGCAGCGGTTGGGGACCCACTGCCAGTCTTAGACGCCGGGACCCGTCCGCCCACCAGATGGTTGGTGTCCACTTATCTAACCAAGCTAATCCAAGGATGAGAGGCTCGGACATAGAGGGGACCACTATGAATCTGATAACCTCCCAATGGCCACCTACATCCATTCTGACAGGCTCTGTCACCAACATGGTTGGCCCCCCCCCCTAACAAAGAGCCATCCACCTGCTCGAAGCAGATTGGGGACTTTAGTCGGGTCACCCTAATCCGCATCTGTTGCACTACCCCCTTATTGATTAAACACCGGGTGCACCCAGTATCAATCAATGCCTGAAAAGGCATCGATTCACCGGTAACCGGGCTTGTAAGTGTTACCGGGATGGTGAATAGGATGATGGGTTCACTCACCATTGGATCTTCCACCGAACCTTCCTCCTCGTATTCCTGCAACATAGGGGATGTATCGTGGGGGATTGCTGGATTGACGCCTGTCCCATTTGGTAGGCCACCCGCGACTTTTCCGCTGTTTTCTGCGGCGTGGCGCCTGGTCTACCAATTGCCGTTGGCGTGCCTGTTGGCACTGGTATTCCACACTCCGCCGCCCGGTGGCCCGGTCGGTTGCAGCGGAAGCATTTGAAGACCGATTTCGGGCGTACAGTACTCGGTACGGTCTGAGTGGTACCGCCCGCGGGCTGATCCTGATTCCGACGGGGTGGTGGTCTATCCTCATGTCCACTGGGATGCTCTCGCAGCCCAATATCCAGCTCCACGGCGGCCCTAAACCAATCAGCCAGGCGCCCCCCTACTCCCCTGACTATACATGCTCGATGTATGTCGGTATCCAGACCGGTGCGAAAGTGGTGGATCAGCAGACGATCCGGCCACGACCTCAGTCTCCCTGCTACTTTTTGGAATTCGCGGATGTATTCCTTTGCCGGCCTACCTCTTTGCCGCAGGCCCACCAGTTGGGCCTCCACCCATTGTAAGCGGGTTGGGTCTTCGAATCTCATTTTTAGTGCATCAAGAAAGAGTCCCACATCAGCTAGCTCCCTAGCTTGGTCGCTATATAGGTCAGCGGCCCAAGCAGCAGCCTCTCCCTGCAAACTTGATGTTACCGCGACCACCATTGCCCAATTGGACGAGTACAGGTCCAGATGGTTGAGTACATGACTAAGGAATACCGCCAAGCGATCTGGATCCCTGTCGAATGTGAGCGTTATCGGGGGAGGATTCCATACCATATTCTGGGGCCAGGGAGCTGGCACCTGTCCTCCATATGGGACGGCTTCCGGATGTGGCCTAGGGTGGGCCCCTGCTCCTGCTCCCATAGGTCCCGCCCCCGTCCCATCAGGGTCTGCCGGCCGGTCCCCTGTTCCCCGAACGCCCATCCCATACCGGGGACGCTCCGTTCCAACCTGCCTTGCCACCGGGTCCCGGAGCGTAAAGCGGCCGCCTGGTTGTAATTTAAGCTCTGGGCTGGATAATTAGAAATGGGAAGTGTAAGACGGACTGTCCTTGGCAGGGCTGCGGATAGTAGCGGGGTGGATAGGTTCCCCAAACTGTTCTCTGAAGACGTCCAATGTATACTGTCCCGGGGCTGTGGAACAACTCCATTCCTCCTCGTGGTCCCCAGTCACTCGGCGTTTCCTCCAACCGGTAAAACTCGGCGCCAACCGTCATCCCCGGCCATCCTCTGGAAGCCCCAGCACCGGGCTGAGCCACCACTCGCCCTCTGTATCCACCGGGCGTTGCTGCCGAAGCCCCGGCTCTGCGGTCACGGGAACGCGCACCCTCTCCTTCGGCCGAACCGCTGGTTGCTCCTCCCCCGTGTCGCCGACAGCCAGGTTCTCCAGCTGTTCGTCGGACTCCACAGACTCCTCAACCATTACCGGATCCTCTCCCTGCATTCCCTCCACCATGGCGCCCCGTTCTCGGCCAGCGTCGGGTGTTGGGGGTGAGTGAGGGCTGACTTAATGTAAGAACGTCCTAATTGTGGTCAAGGGAACCAAAACACTAGGCACGTTGCAGTATCCAACAAAGGTTTTATTTCGCTATGTTGAAAATAAAGTCAGCCCTGGGAGGACTCCCGTCCCAGCGCCCTAAATACATCCCATCACCACACCCACAAGACACACCCCAATTACCCCGATCACCATGTATAACTCCACCCACACCACACCCCATTCCTCCCAGCGTCCCCATTCCCCAAACTCTGTCAGACCCAGCATCCCGGCTACCCAGTTTAAGCGTCTTTCAATGCCTTTCATTGTCTTTCCATGCACTAGCCCGATACGGTTCTCTCCGCGCCACGCCCCGCTCTCCACGTTAGCTGGTCACGTGGTTTGAGGCTCGTCATTGTAGGGGCGTCGGCAACCCTCCAAGGATGGCGCCGGCGGTTCAGCTTGCAGCGTCACCGAGGCTGCCTGGCGGTGCATGCATTTGTCATCTTAAGCAGCGTAGTACTACAGACAGGTAGGCTGCACGCTGGGTCTGACACAAATATCAATTTGAAAATTCAAATATTCAAATATCACTTTGAATTACTGAATCTTTATTTAATCTACATTCTTGGAACTAAAGAAGATGAAAATATGAAAAACAAAGAAAAGTCTTTTAAAAAAAGAGTGCCTACTAATTAACACAGGCTTAGAGGCAACCTAATTATATATTTCTTTAGCTTGCACAATCAGCCTTATTTTTCCTTTTCTAACTTTTTCAAAAATGTATAATGTTAAAAGGCTAGGGAATACTTTCTTGGCCTTGGGGCAGAGGTGAAGAAGTTTAGCAAAATGAAGAAAAGAAACAAAGAGAAAGTTTTAATCCAAAACATTAGCATATTTTAGGTTTGGCAGGGAATCTCCAGCGGTTTGGTTCCTATAAGTTCAGATATATATCCAGATTTCAAAAGTTAACTCCAGCTGGGATTTTCCTTTATTTTATCCTGCAATAAGAAGCCTTGAACTGGATGTGTATATCACGAAAAGGACTAACCATAACAATGGGGCTATTACCTTTCATGTAGTTTTCTCTGAAGTCTCCATCCAGCCAGCAATAAGGAAAAGGGAGTGGGAGTGTAATGCCAGAGACTGTCGCTGGAAGAAGGCGGTGATTGGGTGGGGCTACTGGGGAACCCCTTGAAACCTTGAATGGGAGAGCTTGGACCCCAATTCCTGTCTAGAATGCCTGCAACCATTTTCTCTTAATAAAGGATGCCTGTTGGAAGAACTATTCCAAGAGATCTGTCTTCTTAAGATGCAAAGTGGGGTGGGTCCTTATATTAGACAGGACTTGCAAAATTAATCCACCTGGAAGGGAGACCCTTGCTGGGGGATTTTGCAAAAAATTACCATGTCAGACAATGGAGCAAGAAAGGGGAAAAACTCCCCGGAAAAAGAGCCGCTGCCCCGACTCGAACCTTGCCGGATGTTGGGATCCGAGAGGTCAGATTCCTCAGGACAAGAAGTGGTGGAGACATGGAACCATAGGCCTCGCTGGTCAATGGGCGTTGGAAAGAAAAGTGAGTGGGGAAAGGAATCAAGAAAGGTGACTCTGAGACGGGGGACCAAGCAACCAGAATGGAAGCAGGAGATGGAGAAATCCCTGCACGCAAGTGAAGAGTGAGAAATCTGGGAACTGTACTTGGACTGGATCCTAGAGAAAGCTATTGACCTGATGAAGAGAACTCTCAGCTCCCTAGGAGAGGAGAATCCTGAGCCCTACGGCCGCCCCAGTTCCTGGAGCCACAAAGGGAGAGACACCGAGGGGGACGTGGAACCTGCAACCCAGGGACATCTACTGATCCAGGAGCCCCCACCCCCTACCGGACCACAGATGGCAATCTGGACGGAAGACACTACCACCCACAACGGAGGCACCGATCCATTCCAAGACATCCGCCGTTGGAGGTGAAATTCAAAGGGGAGCCAACACGCTTGGGGTTTTTCCTAAGCCAAGTCCTCAGCTACATGGAGGAATATGGGCAGGACATCCCCAGTGACAAAGCCCGCATCCGCATCGTGCAATCTGCCCTGGACGGACCAGCTGCAGATTGGATGGTGAACTTGCACGACTCCAATGCCCCAGAGCTCAACGACTTCAACCGTTTCATGTCCTCTCTGAGAAGGCGATTTGAAGACCCCCTGGCTGATTGCAAAGCCCGTGAAAGGATAAAAATGATGAGGCAAGGCAAACGCCCAGTAGCCGAATATACACAAGAATTCCGGGCCATTGCCAGCAAACTGAACTGGCCAGAAGACATCCTCCTTAGCCATTTCAAAGACAGACTAAATTATGACCTATATGAAGCTTGCCTGCCCTGAGGGGATCCACACCAACTTGAGGAATGGTACGTCTTGGCAGAGGAAGCAGAGATCGACATATTGAAAAGACACCGCCAAGGAAAAAAATGGAGCCGCTCCCCGCCTGAGTTGACAAACGAACCAGTGAAACCATTGGCTACAGCCAAGAAGCAAATGGGGTGTTTCAAGTACAGAATAGAAGGGCATCAAGCTGTAGAATGCTGCTCCTAAGCCGTCCAGCACAACCCAGACAGATCCCCGATCAGCAAATCAGGAAAGTCTTCAGCTAAGCCAAAAGAAACTGCCATGAGAATGATGGAAATTGCGGAACCCCCCACCTCTGCTCATCAGAGGGAAGAACTCCAGCCTACACCGCAGGGCCGGTGGACGCCTCAGATGATAGCTCGGAGGGCGAACCCCTGGTAAGTGGATGCATCGCACCCATCCTCAAGACAGTGACTATATTATTACCCCCATGCCCGAAGCCGTGAAGGTGAAAGCCTTAATAGACTCTGGCTGCACCTGCTGCCTCATTAGCCTGACACTAGTGGGGAATCTGGGCATTCCGTCAAGGAGACTGGAACAACCAACCTCATTTGGCCAGTTAGATGGATACATAGCAGGGGGGGGGTGCCAGCCACTTTACCAATACACCTCTCCCTGGGCAAACATGAGGAGGACATAACATTTGTGGTGACCCCAGGCATGGAATGCCCAATGATCCTAGGGATGGAATGATTTAAAAAATGGAACCCCTGGGTAAATTGGAGAATGACAGAAATCAAATTCCCAAAGGGGGACCCTATGGACTTAAAATCCCAAGGGGGGCTACCAGAATCAAGAATAGAAAAAGCATCCATGAGTGAGGAAAAGGGACTACCAGAAATACCAAAGGAATACAGAGACCTTGCTGAGGAGAGGACAGATGAGCTCCCCGCCACCGACCCACAGACTGTGCCATTGAATTCAAGCCTGGGGCAAAACTCCTGAAGCCCAGATTATACTCCATGAGCCCAAAGGAGAAGGAGGAAATGGAGAGATTCATTAAAAAAAACATAGAGAAAGGTTTCATTGAGCCAGCAAAGCCTAAAGTGGCTGCCCCGGTCCTCTTTAGAGAGAAGAAGGATGGCTCTTTACGCTTATGCATGGATTATAGGGCCCTGAATACAATCAGTGAAAGCAACCTATACCCTCTGCCCCTCATGAAAGACATGCTGTCACACCTCTCGAAAGGGAAATTTTTTTCTAAACTAGACCTAAGGGAAGCTTACTATCGCATGAGAATTAAGGAAGGGGACGAATGGAAAACCGCATTTAACTGCCCCATGGGATGCTATCAATTCAAAGTCTTGCCATTTGGATTACAAGGGGGCCCTGCAGTCTTTATGCAATTAATCAATGACGTTCTAAGGGAGCACCTGTTTAAGGGGGTCCTTGTTTACTTAGACGACATTCTTATCTTCACCAAAACAAAAGACGAACATGTCAACCTTGTCAGAGCAGTTTTAAAGAAACTGCAAGCCGCCCACCTATATGCCAAACTCTCAAAATGCGAATTCCACCAGGAAAGGATAGACTACCTAGGTTATCGAATATCCCCCCAGAGCATTGAAATGGACCAAGAGAAGGTCAAATCAGTATTAGATTGGGCACCACTCCACACAAGAAAGCCACTACAAAGTTTCCTTTGCTTTGCAAACTTTTACCGCCAATTCATCCCCTCATTTGCCCAAATAGCCTTGCCCCTCACCAACTTACTAAAAACGAAGGGAGCATCCTCAGTAAAACCTAGCCAGCCACTAACATGGACAATGGAGTGCCAAGCAGCGTTTGAGAGACTAAAGAGACTTTTTTCTGCCGAACCACTACTAAGGCACCCAGACATGGATAAGCCCTTCGTAATACAGGCGGATGCAAATGATGTGGCAGTGGGGGCTGTTCTATTACAAGAAAATGATGATGGAGTATTGCAACCCTGTGCATATACATCCAAGAAACTCACAGAAACAGAACAGCGCTGGCCCGTATGGGAGAAAAAGGCATACGGGATACGTTGGGCATTACTCATGTGGCGACAGTTCCTTGAAGGCAACAAAATCACTTTCCAGGTGTGGACAGACCACAAAAATTTGGAAGCATGAAAACACCCAGGAAGCTCAACCCCAAGCAAGCCTGCTGGTCCCAGCATTTTTACCAGTTCCAATTTACGCTCAAGCATTTGCCGCGGGAAAAGAACTTCCTGGCAGATGCATTATCTCTCATGGCCCAATATAACAGCACACGAGCCACCGAGTCTAAACTGATGATGGTAGAATCACAACTGGCAGCACCAGTAACCAGCAGAACCCAAGCTAAATTAAAACCACAGCTGGGCAGCCAACCTGGAATTTAATTCTGGAAAAGTTTGGAAACAGATGAATAGTTCCAGAAAAATAAACATGTGTGCACAATGAGAGACAGGCTACCTTCGGTGGGGGAAAAGTTATATATACCAACAACCCAAAGAGTCACATTCATGCAGCTTTGCCATGAAACAAAATCAGCAGGGCATTTTGGATTTGTAAAAACTTTACACTTAATTAAATGGCAATTTTGGTGGCCATCCATAAAAAAGGACATAGAAAGCTACGTAGCCAGCTGCCCAAAATGTGCTACTGCAAAGAGGTTGCAAGGGAAATCACCAGGACTATTACAAACAGTGGAAATCCCTCAGCCCCCTGGAGGGAAATAGCCATGGATTTTATAGTGGAATTGCCAGAAAGCAATGGGAATACTGTTGTCTGGACGGTCACGGACTTGTTTTCCAAACAGGTGCACTTTATCCCTTGCCAAAAGATTCCCACTGCAAAAGCCTTAGTGAAACTTTTCATCCAGCACATTTACAGATTGCATGGGGCACCCCAACACATCATCTCTGATAGGGGAGTGCAATTTACGTCTGCATTTTGGAAGGAATTTTTATCCCTCTTAGGGACCACTCAGGGACTGACATCTAGCCATCATCCACAAGGGAATAGACAAAGAAAACATTGTCATTCAGTACTCGAGCAATATTTAAGATGTTTTATTAATTTTCAGCAAACAAATTGGACGGACCTACTCCCTTTCGCAGAAGTTGCTTACAACTCCAGCACAGGTTACACTCCTTTTCAAATAGCCACCGGTCAAAGTTTCAACCCCATGCCAGAATTAACCCCACAGGAACTGGCGATCCCATCACTGAAAGAATGGATGGAACAATTACAAAACACCTGGCCTGTAGTCAGAAAAACACTAGATGAAGCTATGCAGGCATACAAAGCACATGCCGATAAAAAAAGGGTTGAGCCTACACCATTCATTATAGGAGAAATGGTGTACTTATCTACAAAATACCTAAAGTCCCTATAGCCCTGTAAAAAACTTGGACCAAAATATATAGGGCCTTTTCCAATTAACAGAATCATAAATCCAATAACAGTAGAATTAGAATTACCCAAAAATCTCAGGCAAATACACCCAAATTTTCATTGCAGCTTGCTGAAAAGAGAGCGTCAGTCACCTTTACGGCCAAAAATCCCCCCCACCACCTCCAATCATGGTGGAGGGCAAACAACACTTTGAAATAAAGGAAATCCTTGACTCTAGGAGATATCATGGAGCGACTCAGTACCTAGTTGCCTGGAAACACCTCCGTGCCTTACAAAACGAGTGGGTCCATAAATGTCATGTCAGAGCCCCGAAGCTCTAACAAGCCTGACTAACTTTTATACCTGTTTTGTTTTCTTTTCAGGTGGATCTGTCTTATTTTTGAGGGGGCAGGATGTCAGAATCCAATTATATTTCATCTCTAGTTATCAATTATAGAAAACCCCATTTCTGCCTTCTATGGATTCTGTCATACGAGGAAGGGAAAGGGGTGAAAAGGGGGCTTTATGTCCCTCACTTCCTTCGGTACAGTTCAAAGGAACTGGATGTGTATATCACCAAAAGGACTAACCATAACAATGGGGCTATTACCTTTCATGTAGTTTTCTCTGAAGTCTCCATCCAGCCGGCAGTAAGGAAAAGGGGGTGGGAGTGTAATGCCTGAGACTGTCACTGGAAGAAGTGGGTGATTGGGTGGGGCTACTGGGGAACCCCTTGAAACCTTGAATGGGAGAGCTTGGACCCCAAGTCCTGTCTAGAACGCCTGCAACCATTTTCTCTTAATAAAGGATGCCTGTTGGAAGAACTATTCCAAGAGTTCTGTCTTCTTAAGATGCAAAGTGGGGTGGGTCCTTACAGTCACCCTTTTGCCCCATTGTACAGTTGCAGGATAATTTCCAAAGAACAGAATGATGCTCTTGAAAAACAAAGAGATTTTTCAGCTACTTTTTCTATGTCCCTCAGGAAGTTCTGACTCCTAGACTTCTTTTCAAGGAATGATGTCTTGACAGAAAGGAGAACATGGGGATAATAAAATGCCCTTTGTGATACGACTATTCCTAGACTTTAAACAAATATGAAAATCTTTCTTCAAAACAAGACAAAGCAAAGATTTGTGACAAGACACTGTATAATGTAAGATATATTTTTTCAGTGTCTATGGAGATTCTCAGTAATTAAGGTCATGGTTGTCCCAAAAATGCTTTTTCCAAAGGTAATTGGAGTTTATTTTTCCTTGAAGATGTTTCGGTTCACATCCAAGAAGCTTCTTGAGTTCTCTATATTTTCTCCATTTTTTTTAAACTTCCTTGCACAGTAATTAATATCAAAGCCATTTGACATTGATGTTCATTCCCACTACTACCATATCATATGATTTTGTTTAAAAAAAAATCATCATAAAATTTTTCAAGATTATATATTGTAGGTAGTCCTTGACTTACAATCAGCCATTTCATGACTCTTTGAAATTACAAGGGAACCCCCAATAAACTACTTATGACCCACTTTCAAACGTCTGGTGTCAGCCTCCATCCATTCTCCTGACTGCATTTGGGCATTCTACAACCAGCCCAATTTTATAGACCTTCGCTGCTTTGCAGTACCCCATGGTCATGTGACAATTTACAATGGTTTTACCAGAAAGTGGTATTTATTTTCAGTTTCCAGCAAAAAATAGCCCATAGCAAACAATTGAGTTACTTAACCTATGCTGATTTACTTAAGTACCACCACAAAAAAAGTGGTAAAAATGAGTTTGGTCAAATAATGGCCTATTTTGTGACCATTACAGCTTACATCTGTAATTGTCAGACTCAGTTATAGTTGTAAATCAAGGACTACCTGTCCTGTACTATAGCTTACTTTTCAATTACAAAACATCCCAGTGAAAACTCAGTGATTACACCACAGTGTTTTCTGGTCTCCTAAAGATGTGAAATTGTCCATGCAGGGTCTGCAATTGTATGACTGAAGCAGATTTTGTATGTGTTGTGGTTGCCATCTTGAGGAAAATATTCTATCGCCTGCATCCATATCAAATCACCTTTACTCAGAAAATAGCCTTAGCTGAAATCAGTAAAACCTATTCAGTGAACACACATTTAATGTTTCCAACAAAATTTCTGTAAAATTTTGAAAAATTTCTGTAAAATTTCAGTAAAAATAAGACTAAAAATAACATGATGTGCTGTACCTTGCAAAGACTGGGCACCACCTTAACACTGAAAAGGTTAGATAGAATGTGAGTGAGATTTGAATTTCCATATTTTCTTTTCATTTACATCTTCCTGTGCTTTCTGATTTTAAGCAAGCCATTCTTTATCCAAACTATTATTGCCTGCAAGTCAAGAGTGGAAATCACATTAAAAAAAAATTAAACCTTTTGCCAAAGTTTTCCAAAATAGGTTGAGTGTGAGTTAAGAGAAGCATACAATTTAAAATAAAAGACACAGAAATCAAAATGGCAGCACGATGTGATCTTAGCACAATGTCCATTGTGCCATTGCTGCCATCATCTTGACTCTTGCTACCAAGATCAGGTTATTGGGGGGCTCAGATTATTCCCCTCCCCATGTGACACAATAAGGTGTTCATCGGTAAGGCGAGGGAAAACCTTTTAAGGAAAAACCCTTGGAAAAGGAATCTCTTCAACCATTTCCATTGAATAGGAGTGTTGATTTAAGCTACTGATTGGAAACAGTGTTATAATTGTTAGACAGAAACTGAGAGGTTTTATATAACTCTTTAGTTCCATGTCATTCTAGATCCTATTTAGCTGCTTCTTTCTACAAACTGAACTTGGAAAAAAAGCCTCTGATATATATATTGCACCTTCTTACCTATCTAGCAGCTCTAATTCATAAAGATGGTCAGCTGCATTGGTATCTCAAGAACCTATAGCTGTCTTAACCTAGAGTTATCCATTATGGATCATGATAAGGGCAGCAAGTTAGGGAAAACTGTCATGCCATATTTGGTGATGGATGCTTAACCCACTAATAAAAAAGGCTCATCCAGGATAAAACTTCCATTACTTTGTCTAATGTTTTTGGCCAAGTCTTTAGGTATCCTTCCTGAAGAAAGGATTCCACTGATTTCTGTGTTTGTTTGTTTGTGTGTGTGTGTGTGTGTATGTATGTTCCTAATAACTATAAAAATACAAATCCCAGGCATATCTGTACAATGATAGAAAATCCTCGAATTCTGGGAAGGATAAAAACCAGCTGTTTATTGTTAAAAAACTAAAATAATAAAAACAACTATTTACAATACTAAAACAACCTGAGCTTTCACTGGTCCACTGCCAGCATCATCAGAGTGAGTGTCAGTAATGCAAGAAACCACGCTAGCAAGGTTCATAAGAAAACTCCCTCACTCTGATGACACTGGCAGTGGACAAGCGAAAGCTTAGGTTGTTTTTAGTATTGTAAATAGTTGTTTTTATTGTTTTAATTTTTTAACAATAAACAGCTGGTTTATATCCTTCCCAGAGTTCGAGGATTTTCTATCTTTGTATGTATGTATATATGTATGTGTATATATGTATGTGTGTGTGTGTGTGTGTGTGTATACATATATATATATATATATATATATATATATATATATATATATATATATATATATATATACACACACACACATACACACACATATACATATTTGTAGATATTCAGAATGACTGTATGTTGAGTGAAATTGTTTGCCAATGACATCCACATTGTGACCTGCATGTTTGTTTGTTTTTTTTCATTCTCAGTACTAGGACAAAAGAACTATCAGAATTTTAGTTAAATTACTTAAGTACAAAATACTTAAATTATCCAAAGAGGGACAGTTTCTGAGACATTGTGACTTCCTAAAATAAATTTAAAATATCTTCACCTCATTTTGTACTTTATGTCACATTTCTTCTGGAGTATAATAAGCACAGATAAACTATAAAAACTGTAGAAATAGAGATTTGTAGATAAATTGCTTATAAAATTTTAAAGAGACAGTATTACAACTCCCCGAAGGACATTTCACTTTCTTAATTAGTATAAATGGCATTCAGTACATGCAAGCATTATGTAAGAGAAGATTTTTCACTTTTCATTACTCCTGAATTGGTCAGTTTAATCGACATTACTTACTTTGACTCATGTAATATAGAGCCTAATTGCAACAGTACACCAGTTTAGCTCTTTTTATGATATTCGTGGTTGGTAACCTTGTCTCTGAACAGTTGGAGCAATTTTGCTCTAAAGCAATATAATCGCTTTGCACATTTTCAACAATCTGATTCCAATAGATTTGTTCCAGACCTATTTTATACTCTTTTGTTCTATTGTTCCTGGTTTTTAAAAATTACCCATCATCTTCACTGCTGTTTGAGATGACCAGCAGGTTTTGAAGCTGTGTCTATCATCATAGATGGCATGCTGTAAACAACTCTACTGCTGTCAATCAGTTAGAATGAAAATCAGATCAAAGAAAGCACAGAGAGGGCAAGAGGAACCACGGTGCAGAAATAAAAAGCTGGAAGGGGGAGGAGAAGACTATTAATAACTTTTAATATCAATTCAGCCTTTAAAAAAGAATAGATCTTGATCTTGATCTTACTGTTTTCTCTTGTTTTGTTCTCTTAACATTGAAGATTCTTGGATGGTAAGCTTCTGGATATCAATAAAGAATTTCAACCATACCTTGGACAAGGAGGACGTATTTTGGAAATAAGAACACCAGATGTGGTAGCCAATGTCAAAAAGCAGGCACAAGCTGTGGGCTACACAGAAGGAGCTTTGCTGGCTCTGGCTGTCATCATCATTCTTTGCTGCATGCCTGCTATTTTAATAGTTATGGTCAGCTACAGACAGTAAGTATACAAGCACCTTTATTCTGGTTTGCCTAGCACTTTTTATGTAGCAAAGATGGAAGTAGAAGGATTCAACAGAAGGTCCTCAATGCTGAAACCCATAAACCTTATACAGTTGTTTTAAAAGAATGAAGTATTTTTTTAAAACAACATATTTGGTTATCCTTGTACAGGATCACTTATGATTCCAGTATTCTCATGTGATACCTCCTACAGTCTCGAGTAGGAGATTAGCAGCCATCATGGGATCTTGAGGGATTTGGTTTAATTTAAAAAGTAATTGCCAACCCAAGTCATGTGTGAGAGAGAATACCCTTTTAGGTGCCAACTCTTGTTTTTAGTTGTGGTTCTTTTCAGTGAGCATCAATTATTTACATTAATTACACAAACAGATCTTACTGGGGGGTTTTCCCATTCCTTATACAGGTTGTCCTTAGTTTATGATGGCAATTGGGACTGGAATTGCTGTCACTAGGTGATGGGGTGCAACTTCATGTGACCTTACTACTTAGCAATGGTACTCCTAGTTGCTATCATTAACTTCCTGCCAGCTTCCCCATTGACTTTGCTTGTGGGAAGCCAGCAGGGAACCATCAGGAATCATGTAACTGTAGTTAAAGGTCGAGTGTCCAAATCATAATCATATAACTGGAGGGATTCTGCAATGGTGAGAACTTTGAAGTTTCGTCATTCAACACTGTCACAAGTTTGAATGGTTACTGAACAAAAGGATGTTAACTGAGGACAAGGGCTCTTGAATTATTTTGTTCGGTATGATATGCAATCATGATTGTCATGGCTGAACTTCACTTATTTTAATGGGTTAGATTATTTGGTTGATTCAAACCATATTCAAGGCAAATTTCCCTCCAGTTTCACTTCTTCCTTATTATGACTCTTTGCACATGTTTATTTCAAAAGTACAAATATTATTGTTCTGTTCATTTAAAAACAGTATCTTAACCTGAGTTTTGGGAATTATCTGATCCTAAAAATTGAATACAGAGAAATGAAATGTGCAACTGTTCACTAGAAGGAAGAAAAGGATAACAATTCCATATGAGAAGCATTGCAAAAGAATAAGCAAGATTTGAAATATGACAGCAAATACACTGAACCACCTCTCCCACCTGGCACAGGCAGGCCTTACCTGTTGTGATAATCCCTGTTAAAGTGAAACTAACTTAACTCCAACTACTTGTGAAGCAAAAATGAAACTAACCTTTAGATGACCCTGACTGTCCCGGGTGAGGATCTCGAGATTTTATCAGACACACAAGAGAACTGTTTTCCGCCGAGTTTGCCTACATCTTCTGTGGCCACCTCCAGGGAAATAGAGATACAAATGGCCGTAGAGCCACCGCCACTCACAGGCAACCTAAATGGCCATCATGACTCTGTTCAACTGGAGATGGACAATACTCCACTTGAACAGGACTCTCCAATAGCATTGCGGTGATCCACCAGGATCCGTAGGCCTCTGGCCTATCTCAAGATTGAGGTTGATAACTATCCTAGGGGAAAGGAGTGTTATGTATTGAATATATATAAAGTTGTGTTAATCCCTGCTGAGTGAAACTAACTTACTCCAACTGCTTATGAAGCTAAAATGAAACTAACCTTTAGATGACCCTGACTGTTAACTCCAACTGTTTTGGAGGGAAACTTTGAACATTCATATTTGGGTTTTTTTTAAAGTATTGTGATTGGTTAAAGCCCTGTGGGCTCAGAGTATAAATTACAGGCAATTGCCTGCAGTTCTCCAGTTCTAGTTTGAGTCAATAAATAACGTTGGAACTATGCTGGTCTGCTCCTTGCCTACTGAATCCCACTACACAATATCACCTATCACCACAAATGGGACCAAAATCTAAGTCATTGGGTGAAAAAAAATCATCACATGTTCATTTCACTCAATGGCTGCACTCTCAGCAGTCCCGGTTGCCATTGTTAAGCTATCTCACAGTGGACAATATCCTAGGTAAGGGCACATGGTGTTTCAGTGTGGTGAAGGAGGACTTAGGAGGTCTTGGGGCAGGCTGAGTACAAATTTGGGAGGGACATTAAGGGGCTGAAAATCTGCTTTGTTCTCTATGAGAGAATTTTTTAGCTGTAGAGTAGAGAGACTTGTCTACAACACCCCCAACTCAGTCACAGCCTGCGCTGATCCTCCCAGGATTTCCTCCACCCCTCTGATGCACCTAACACCCTTAACATACTCCACTGTTTCCCTGCTCTGATGGGATTTCAGCAGGGAGGGTTTTCAGCTCGAGAGTTCTCCACAGGACCCAACCTCAACTCATGCTGCCCTCCCATAGCCTCCCACATTCCCCAAAACATGCTGTACTCCTTACCATACTGCCTATTTGTTTTACTTGGGTTTTGGCAGGGAGGATTTTCAGGCCCTGACAAATCTATGTGCTCCAGAGCTGGAAATTCTCCCTGCTGAAATCCAAGCAGGATGGTGAGGTCCTGGGAGGCCTGGTGCAGGCTGTGTATGAGTTTATTTATTACAGGTATATGAATTGGAGGGTGGGGTGGTTCTGTGGACAAGCCTTTATATTCCATGACTGACAATCCTGATTGGTTTTCATCACTGATCTTCTTCAGCCAGCCCTCAGAAACTAAAGGGAATCCTTTTGGCAGGTGGCAGCAGTTTGTGACTTTTCTGCCGGTTTCCCTAATGACTTTCTGGGGAAGCCAGCAAGAAAGATTGCAAATGGAGCTGTGGGCTGTATAAATTACAGGCAATTGCCTGCAGTTCTCCAGTTCTAGTTTGAGTCAATAAATAACGTTGGAACTATGATCATAGGGTACTTGGCAATCAGTCATAAGTGCAAATGGATTTCCAAGTACTCAAATTGCTAGTAGGTGACAGGGGCTGTAACTTCAGGCAGAAATTCTAAGTCCCTTCATTCAGCAGTGTTGTAATTTTGAATATTCACTGAATGAATGATCATAAATCAAGGATTACATGTAGAGACTGTTGGTTATCTCTTATGACTGACGTTCTGATGTAACAGTAAAGATTCAGTTCCTAGCCAAGTTCATCCATGTGCCTATGGAACTGTTGCTTAGCAGATATGTCTTAGAAAGCTTGACAATAAAGAGGCCCACTAGAACATAAAGCTAGCTTTGACTACACATAGCTTACTTGCTAGCTATAGTTGCAAACCAGCATCTAATCAGTTGGGCTGCAGAGAACTGTTTTCATCCCATGCTGATTTTCTTATATGGGGCAAAGGCTTTGACAAACCCTGTTCTGACTCAGCTCATTATATGCTATTTTTGAAGATTGACATTATAACTAGTAGTACTTCTGCAAGACTTTTTCTTAATTGAAATATCTAAAATAATTCATAGTGACCACCTGATGAAAAACCATAATGAAGGCAGATTTTTTTTTAAAGGAATGTCAAAATCCTGAAAATTCTACTATTCTTCTATGGCCTTACTTAAGTAATTTAGGAAATATGTCCATTTTTCTTCTATAGCTTTTCTTATGCCTTAATTGGCAACTAAAAATCCTAGCAAAATAACAGATGAAACCTGCTACATAGTGGAAAAATTATACTTGAATGAACATAACCATCATTGGTGGTGCCCGTAAAATAGAAGCATTCAGTTTGTAATAAAACATTTTTTCAATACAGTACATTGTAGCCTACCAAATCATTAACATTCAATGAATTTTTTCAGATTATTTTAAAAAAGCTTTAAAGTTAAATGAATTTTCTTTTTTTTTATTATTTAAAAAGTTTTATTAACAATTAACAGAATAAACCCACTAACCCACCCATCCCCACCCATCTACCCCCCCCCACTTCCCAGAGCCGAGTACAGGGTTATTACAAACATATTAAACATAATCTAATTAAATTTAACAAATATGTTAAACATAATCTAATTAAATTTAACAATTTATACAACAACTAAATTCATACTTAACCCTTAACTCCCTTTAAACCTTAATAACATATTATAAACAAATCCATTTTTAAACAATTATTATAAAAAACATAATAACAATAAATAAACTAAATAATTCCAATTATAAAATACTATTAATAATACTTATTATATTAAAATTTAATCATAAAATAAATGGAACTTTTTAGTTCCATATTTAATCTGAATATAATCTATCCATCTTCTTCATACCATAATATATCTTTCTTGTGTACGATCCTTTAAATAAGCAGAAATTTTAGCCATTTCTGCTAAATTAGAAACCTTAAGTGTCCATTCTTCTATTGTAGGCAACAAATCTTTCTTCCAATATTGACCTATCAATAGCCTTGCTGCTGTAATTAAATTCAACATTAAAATAGTTTCTTTGACATCAAAATCCTCAAAAATCCCTAATAAAAATAGTTGAGGAGTAAACTTTATCTTCCTTTTAAAAATATTTTGAATGTTCCACCAAATCATAATCCAAAAAGCCTTAATGTTTTTACAAGTCCACCAAACGTGAAAGTAAGTTGCATCAGAACTACCACATCTCCAACATTTAGGCTGTAAATTAGCATACATACAAGACAACTTTTTAGGATCCAAATGCCACCTATAAAGCATTTTATAAAAATTTTCCCTTAAATTTTGAGCCTGTGTAAATTTAACATTTCTAATCCAAATTATCTCCCATAAATCCAATGGGATCGGTTCCTGGATATTCTGAGCCCATTTAACCATACAATCTTTAACCAATTCCATTTCCTAATCCAATTCTATTAACACATTATAAATTTTTTTTATATGAGTCTTATTCTGATCTTTAATCTGAATTACCAAATTTTCATCTCCTAATGTTATTCCAACTTTTTTATCTAAAGTCCACCTATCCACTATTTGTAAATACTGAAACCATGACTGTAAAATATTTTCTTGCCTTAATACATCTAAAGATTTTAATTGCCAGTCATTACCCGAACAAATAAGTAATTCTTTATACGAATTTTTTTTCAAAATTCATCCCCTTAGAAATCCCCTCAATTTTTTGGATTATGATTTGGTGGAACATTCAAAAGATTTTTAGAAGGAAAATAAAGTTTACTCCTCAACTATTTTTACTGGGTATTTTCGTTGATTTAAATGAAAAAGAAACTATCTTGATGTTGAATTTAGTAACTGCAGCAAGGTTATTAGTAGGTTTATACTGGAAGAAAGATTCTTTGCCTACTTTAAAAGAATGGACATTTAAAGTATCTAGTTTTGCAGAAATGGCAAAAATTTCTGCGTATTTAAAGGATCATACACAAGAAAGATACATCATTGTATGGAGAAGATGGATAGATTATATTCAGAAAAAGTATGGAATTAAAAAGTTTCATTTATTTTATGAATGAATATTATAACAAATATTATAGAGAATTGTCTTATAGGTTATGGAGTTAAAGGTTAATTATGATATTTTCTTTTTTCTTTTCTTTTTTCTTTTTTTTCTTTTCTTTTTTTTATTATTAAATTTTGTTATTATTAACCCTGTATTCTGCTCCGGGAAGTGAAGGGAGGGGGGTTGGGGGTGGGAGGGAGGGTAAGAGAGGAGGGGTAAGTGTAGTATAGATAATGGTTGTTTATAGGAGTGCGGCCCGGGCACTCCCCTTATGCTGCGTTCATGGGTTTGATAGGGATGAGAGGAGAGAAGGTGTAGAGAGGAAGTAGGGTATTGAGAGGAGAGGGGGAGGGGAAAAGAGTAGGAGGGGAGGAGAGAAAGAGGAGGGAAGTAGGGAATGTTTTAAGAAAGGGTGGACGCAGCCTGGGGGGAATGGGCAGGTCGCACCAATGGTTATGAATTTATCTTATTTTAAAATTGTATTGTATTTTTATAATGTTTAAATAGAAAAAATAAAAATTTTCAATAAAAAAAAAGAAATCCCTTCAATTACATGTCCAGGAATCCCCCAAATAGGTATTTTATAATTTAACCTATAATAATATTTCTTCCAGACTCAAGTTAAATGAATTTTCAATTGCTTATTTGCCCATGGGAATTAGTATTGTTGTAGTATTGTAGAAAAATAATGAAAAGGAAATATATTGTTATTTCCTGTATTGAAGTTTCAATATTTTATACATAAAGAAAGTAATTATGAATAAAAGATAAATAAATTAATAATGGACAAGTGGTATATTTAACACTTAATGTTTTTCAATATTTTACTTGTACACTGCCCAGAATCCTTCTATGGAGGAAATGGATGGTTTTTAAATTTAATAAATAAATATTCATAATAGACACATAGAAACAAAACTCAGAGATATCCCATTATTTTAAAATTGTCTAAAATTGTCTGATTTAAAATCTGGAAGAAAAATGCAAATACAGATTTGTATACAGTTTATACATGCTAAAATTTGTATACATGGAAATGTAAATGTAAGTGAATGAATGAATGACTATTATGGCCAGAGGCTAGAAGCACAAAGTATAACTGAAAAGAATTTAAAAATTAAATAAGTAGAATAATACATGTACTTGTAATAGATATAGAAGTAGGTTGTTACTGTGGGAGTCCTTCCACTATTTGATGTTTAATTTTCAGTTCTGCTGCACGATATTACAATTTGAAAAAAGCCTAAATGTATATGTAGGTGTAAACATTTTAATAAAAATTTGGTAGATGTCATCACTGTCAGGAATATATGATCAGGTAGCTTCTGCTCACTCTGCAATTAACAGGCAACTTCAGGCTTTGTCCACAGGGAATAACTTCCAGTGGAAGATTTTCAGATAAAGAATTGTGGTGAATAGCTATTATCAAGCAGGCCAAAATACTACACAGGCAGGTAGACTTGTAGAAAGAAGCACATGACTATTTTATTTAGTCCCTGAGGCCAGACTATTTGAGACTAAGGTTTATTTCTTTATAAAAATTTCACAAGAAATTTTCCTGGCTTGCACATAGCAAAAAAAAAAAAAAAGTATAAAAGCAAACACAGTCATTATAAATAGACACACAATAAATAAACACAAGATCTGATCAGCAATACAATCAATCACCTCCCCTGAGACCCCAGACCTCATGAGGGACTTCCCAAAAATAAGATCCACCTCCTTGGACCCACCAAGCATAGTTCCTGGAAAGATAGGGCTGTAGCATGCCTCTCTTGTTAGATCTGATTGGATGAGCAGATGTAATCAGGGAAAGAAGGTCCTTCAAATAACCAAGCCCTATGCCATGGAGGGTTTTAAAAATCCAAACCAGCACCTGGGAAAGAAAGAAAAGGAAAGGAATTCCTGCAGATTTTACTCCACTAGTGATTGCTGACTATAGGGGGTGTCACTTATTTCCATTCCAAAGGTCTCATCTGAAGCATCATCTGAAGAGTGCCGTTTCCTCCCCACCAAAGTGGTACCTATTTATCTACACACATTTGCATGTTTTCAAACATATGGGCAGGAGCTAGGAGAAGACCGGCACTTAAACCATTCTGAGATACTTGGGTCTCGAACCCAGGCTATAAGCTCAGTGTCTTTAACCACTGAGCCATCGCACCACTCTAGCAATAATGTTAATACAACCAATCTGGCTCATTCCATCAGATGGAAGAGGTTTTCTTTTTCCCAATAATGTAAGATTTTTTTAGTTCACAATAACCTATCAGGTTACTCCTTTGTTAACACTTAGCTGCTGTTAGTTTTAATCTACTAAACCTGCATAAATCCATGTTTTAATAAAATAATCTCCCTTCTTTTTAGCTTGCCCCTAGAAGGCATATTATTCTGTGACTCTTTCAAAGGAAGGGGGCTTTTTGTAAGATGGTGGTTGGATAGCCGTTATCACAAAATTAATTGCAACTAAATAGCTATTTTTATTAGAGGTCACTTAATTAAAGATATCTTATTAATTTATTAAAATATCTCTGATGGGATATTGACTAAATTAGTTAGTCAAACCAATTAAAGATTGAGGATGCGACCCTGAAAATGGGTTCCATAGCATATAAAGTTTATAAGAATTTTCTGGATTATTTTTCTATGAGAATCTCACTGTTTATTCTCTTATTTCTGTTTTACCATTCTGCATTACAAAACAGATTTAAAGAGTAAGTACATTATTTTTAAACTTTATCTGCCTTGTGTATGAATATGCAAAAGTTTAGCCTTTGTTTGTGTACAGTGATTTCAAACAGAAGGATATATGTGGATCAGTAGGACAGTAAATAATGATTGAAAAGAATCGTGCTTTCCCAAAACAAGGTTAGGAGATTAGAAGTGTGCTAAAATCTTAGAATTTTCTTTGCTACCTCACAAAGATGATTGTCCTTTTACAGGTTTTAATATCTAATGCAATTTAATTCTAAGAAAAAAAGCTTTCTAAATTATAATATTAAGATTGATCAGATTATGTTCACATTGTAAAATGTGTAAGTAAATTTCAGTTAAATAAACTTTACACTGAAAATATGCTTGAAACATGGGTGTTTGTGCTAGATTAAAAAAAGTAATTTTTATGTGAAAGGTAGAATCATAAACTTGACTAAGGAGAAAAGTGGAAAACACAGGCTAATTGTATATTGGTTTAAAATCCCAGAATATTAACCTAATACTAGTAAATCTGTTAATTCAGTAGTAACTGTGAGATAATCTAGTTTTATCTACTCTATAATCCCAGCACATTTTTTTTTCCTTTGGCATTGATATTAAGAAAATGGCGGGTAAAATCAGTTTTAAATATCCCAGTTATTAATTTTAGAAAATTGGAGCTTTTCCAGAACATTGTAGTCAAATCATGCACAAAAACACTTTTGCAATATTCCATTGTAAGAGAACAGTATATCAAGAATCCATATTTGATTCTGTTTGCACTATGTTCAAATACTTAGCATTAGCATCAATTACCAGGTGAAAAGCTCTAATGAATTCTCCACTTGGCTATTTCTACCAATGTGAGAGTCTTTGATTCTCTTCAAATCTCTTCACTTCTTCCCCATACGATTTCACCAAAGGAGACAAGCTGAATGTGCAAAGACAGCTCGCATCCAGATGGCCTTACCAGCTGGCAAATCAGCAAGCATCCCTGCCAATAATCTCTACGAGGAACTGGGTGACAGCACCATGTAAGTTTTCAATGAAATTTAAAATGCTAATAACACAAGGTGTAATTTTGATACTTTAGAAATTACAGTCATCATGGCTAAGCAAATTAATATATAATCTTCTAAATATCAACCACATGGTAGTGAACAACATGGGGGAATTGTGCATTTATTGAAGGAGGATAAAGAAATGATAATTGTGTAAGCAGGTAAATTTTGGAACACACAAAAGAATTGCGACAAGCATTACTGTCAATTTGGTATACCAAATGGAAATCATCTATGTACTAAATATATTTCAGAAACTTTTATATATTTTTACATATTTAATGTATGCATATTTATTATTGATATGAATTAGATAGTTTGTCAGGTCCAGCATGCACCTTCCTGTACACATGAATTCTGTTTAGAGCATAGGGAAGATCTGATCAAAGCATATGTGTCTGTGTATGCAAAATGTCAAAAGATTGACAAAATCAGTATATTGTCAAAACTGAATACCCCCAAAACTGAAACAGGGATAGGAGAGAAAAATGAATAGGTTATACTGGTCTTAGCATTTCTTCCTAGGCACTCCAGAGAAGACCAGGTTTCATCAGTCTATGAAAATATCATACAGTAGGCCTTATTAAGATTGGACTCTAGATGATGTATATCTAGACCAGTGTTTCTCAACCTTGACAATTTTAAGGCATGTGGACTTCAACTCCCAGAATTCCACAGCCAGCATTGCTGACTGTGGAATTCTGGGAGTTGAAGTCCACATGCCTTAAAATTGTCAAGGTTGAGAAACACTGATTTAGACCAAAGAGAGTTCAGTGGATCAGAAAGGGGATACAGGCAGGATGTCAGAAAATTTGGGGGAAGGAAGAAGAGGATTCAAAGGACCACTGGCAGGAATGTAGTCAGAATATTAAATCCAGAGTATATAGAAAGCCAATATTTTGCATTATTGCTCTTCCTGCAAAGCCATTTGGAATATAGATCTGATTGTACCTCTAAGGATTGTAAAGTTTGATCAGTCTAAACTAGGAGTGTCAAACTGCTGGCCCACAGGCTGGACACATCATGCAGAAGCCATGCCCACCCCATTGCCAGCAATGGCAAAACAGTCCTGATACATTGCGCGACGTCATGTGACATCGTGAGTTTGACATGTCTGGTCTAAAAAACCCAATGGCTTCATGTGACAATAGCCATAGTAGCAGGTAGATCAACCTGGTCTATTGGCCTAGCTAAAGAACTAGTCCACTGGAGATGCAAGATGGCATAGGTCAGGTGAAAGAGATTATAATTTCACTTGCCTTTCCCAATGACTTAACCATCATCCAGTTAATCCAGTCCTTGGAAAATCACAATGCCATTCCTCTTTGTATACTGGCTTGTGGTTACACTTGTGTAACAATTACACAATTTTTCTGGTATCTTTTTTTAGACGTTTGGGGTTTTGCTCAACATAATTAAACAAGAAATGACTAAAGGCCCCCTTGGATATGCATGAGAATATATAACTATGAATTGGAAACATTGGCAGGACTTATTATGAAAAAAATATTGTTCCATGTAAGAGCATGTAGCTTTTTTTTTAATCCCACATTCAAGTGTGCCTGGCTGAGGAATTCTGGGAGTTGAAGTCCACAAGTCACAAAAGGGCCAAGTTTGAAGGCCCCTGTTCTAGTGGCTTGCCCTCTCAATGTTGGTGGGAATGGTCTTAATGGTTCTTTGGTTGAGCTGTTTACTGTTAGCTTATTTGGCTAATGTCCTAAAGATGCTTTCAAAAGACAACTGGACTTTCTTGATTTTTTTTTTTTTTTTTTGAAAACATTTAATTTTCATCCACGATCAAGGGAAAAAAATCAAGAAAGTCCAGTTGCCTTTTGAAAGCACCTTTGGGATCACCATGACCTGGATGATTGAGACTCTTTATAGACATTTATTTGACTAATCATCACCATCCTATAGCCATTTGAGACTTGCACACAACTCTATCCAAAGCTAGTGTTATTCAAATTCTGACAAAATGTCTCGAATGCAAGGTTTTTCTGGTAGTTGGATATTGTGTCAAGATGTTCAAATGCCACATATAAATAGGAAGGAGTACATATTCAAACTTTTGCATGCAACATGAGCCAAAAAGGCTGATTATTCCATGGGTGGAAACTTGAATAGTATTTTCAATGTGTACAAAAACTTTATACTCACAGCAGAGATTCCAGCTGAGCGCTAATCAAGCTCCATTGGGTCAGGCTGCCTCAGGAAATGGATAGAGCTGCCTTTAGTAATTGGACTTTTAAAAAAATCCATTGAAGGGATGGATATAGAAGGTATACATAAACCCTTTTGATTAAAACATGTTTACTTAAATGTACCATAGTAAAATAATCTTTTGGCAAAATAACATTTTACTATGTATTTCACCATGCATTTTAACTGTTTAATGCCAATACTTAACAATGCCTGAAAATGTAAGCAATAAGTGCTCTGAAGACAATATATCTTTTCTTTTACTTTTCTAATTTCCTTGGAGCTCTCATTCTGTTTTCAGTTGAAATCTGTGTTGTGAATTACACAAAGCTTCTACAGATAGCATTTTGAAATTAAATTTATTTTTCTTTTCTTCTTATTTGCCTTTGGACGTGAAAGGCATCAGTAAGTAAACTGTCATAGTAGTGGCTAATACAATAGCAAATGGAAATAGCTGTGTGTGTTTTAAAATAAATAGTTATTCTACTTTTCTAGTATGTGGTACCTAAATTTTATTCACTACTCTCCAAAGGGAACTAGATATAAAAGATTAAAAGCAGTGTGTGACCAAACATCAATAACTTATAGCAAATAGATTCGAGGCCCTTCAGGTTATTGGTGTTAATGACATATCTCTACAATCAAAAACAAGTTACAATCCTAAAGCCTTTCACTTATCAAAGGTTCATTACCATCTGTAAGAATAAGCTCAATTAAGCAACTTAAGCTTTTCAATTATAGCTTTATTTTGTTCCTCATACCTGCAATTAAGCTATTCTAAATTGAGACTGAACAGGTAGAGGAGACAGACATGGTTGACCAACCACTGTTCCTAAAAGTATTTTCTAGGAAAAGCCGCTTAATGGACTAACTATGATTTCCATTTTAAAAAGGTTTTTAAGTCCTCACAGATGACCCAAAACTAGAAAGAACAGTTAGAAAATAAGAACAAGAATTATTTTGAAAAGGCCTAGACAAGCTCGAGCAATGAAATTAAACAAACAGAATAAAATTTATAAAAAATGAAAAGCACATATAGTACCGTATATGCCGGCGTACAAGGCGACCCGTCGTATAAGATGACCCCCATCTTTGGTGCCGATTTGAATGTTTGCGGAAGTTGCCTTATACGGTATATAGGATTGGGGAGATCTAAGCTAGCAGGCAATAGTGGATTTGAAAAGGATTCTAATTGATCACAAGAGTTGACAGGTTCATGCAACTGCTAAAGGAGCAAACGCCTGTTTAGACAATATTAACAATATTAACACAAGAGCCATATCATTAGAAGCCTCACTCTTGATTGGGTCTCATTTGGAATACTGACTGTAGTTTGGAATATGGCACAATCCCCTTTTAAATGGACCAACTGGAGTGAAATCAGAGGAGAATTACAAAGATGAGGAGGAAACAAAAAAATGAAATCTTATAAGGAACAGTTAGAACAATTAAATATATTTAACCTCCAAACAGAAGTTTGAGGGGAATTTTTTTTCCAGTCTTCACATGTCTAATAGTTGTCATATTTCTCTTCATTGGAGGTCATCAAAGAGATGGTTAGCCATCTGTCTGAAATGCTTTAGCAGATCTTGGCTCTTTCCGTGGGGATGGATCAGGTGACCGGAGGTCTCTATGAAAAACACAAGTGCAATTGGGATATGACCAAAAATGTAATGTTTTGTCCCTCCAGCAATATTAACTATAAGTAATTGTTAGACAGAAAAATCTGATCCTATTTCACATGTGGATTGCAGACTTACGTCCTATAATATTATAATTTGCTTATTATACCCTTTCCCCCCAGTGACATAGTAAAATAACTTTCTATGATTTAGTAGGTTAATTACATGTAGAATTACACTAGATCTAGATTCTTAGATAACCTAGAAGAACATAGACTTTTTATTCATTTTCTGTTTCATATTCACTGCATTCATGTTGTTTTTCTCATGCACACTTTCTCATTTGTGATTATTTTCTTTCCTTTCAAGTCTTTTACTTCTCTACCGTTTTCAACAAAGCAGGAGAAAAAATGTATTGTTAGATGGAGGAGACCGTCAGAGAGCTATTAGTAGCTTTGCTTCTCGTGCAATTGAGGCCCACAAGCGGTCTAATATCAGAGGAACATTGAAAAATAATTTCCCCAAATCTGCAAGCAATATTACATTTTTATCTGATGAGACTCCCTTAACTATTCAAAACCCTCTGTATGCTGAGGGTGCATTGCATAGTTCCACTTCTGAGTTGTTACAGGAAAGCAAATACATTGTACCCCATTTTTTTCATAGAAAGTCAGCCTTGAAAAATGTTCTATTGAGTGGCACTTTGAAAGACATTGAGCAGGCATGGACTTTACCAAGTCAGTTTACCAGGAAAAATATTTTGCTCATTATGGACCCAATTCAATGGGACCAGGAGGAAAACAGAGTAAAGAATGAAAAGGTTGGAATCCATAAAAGAAGATCCAATAGAAGCAGTATAATCTTGAAGACCATCACTGGCACAAGGACATCAGTTAGAGAAAAAGCAAGGCAGTTTGAGCAGCAGGCTCTGCAAGAAATGCAACAAATGAAATGCCAAGATAAGAAAAGTGGGCTTTCCCTGGCAAGTAGCACTTGTATCCAGGATGAAGAGGGAACAGTAGAACCAACTTCTGAATGTTTTCTTCCATCTTCAGGATCTCCTGCACTTTCTTTTTCTTCATTCCAAGCATGTTCTGAGGTGACTGAACTTAGAACATCAACAGCACCATCCATTGCCATCACTCACCATGATATACCTGAACAGTTATCCCCTCTACCAAGCCATATGGTAACTCCTCCCCCTTTTAGCATCAAAATGTCTGAGGATGAAACAAAAAGCATTCAAGACCCACCAAAACCTCCTCTTCCTCTTCCACCTCCTTCTCCTTCCCCTCCACTGCTTCCTCCTCCCTCATTATCACTTCCCTTCCCTGCCCCTCAAAGGCTTTCCTTGCCTTCCTCACCCATTCAAAGCACCCAACTGCTACATGTCAAAAAATGTACTAAATCAACTTCCAACCAAACCATGGTATCATCACAGGGAGAACCTGGTGATTCTTCTCGCAAGCAACTGAAGGGAATTCTTAAAAATATCCATAACTTAGCAGACATTGAAAAATCAGTAGCCAATATGTACGGCCAGATAAATAAAAATTACATTCTGCCTAAAGACGTAGACAAGGCAAAGCCAATAACAGATATTGAAATTGTAGCTGAAGCTGATGAGTGTAATTTGAGCAGTTTAGTGAAGGAACATGAAAAACAATTCCCATCTCAGGCAACTGCACTATGACAGTCCTGAGTGATTTTGTGTGTGGTGTATGCCGAGTACATCATGCATTCCATACATTCTAGACCCAATCAGAATGTTTCTTTTTCTCTCTCCTTCACTTCACAGTCTGCTAATCTCTAATATTGCTATTCTTGAGATGAACTATGATTTCATCTTGGAATGGTTAATTGTTCATTTCTTAGATGGCTGGTCTATGTTAAAGGGGAAAATGAGACATTACAATTCTAAGAGCCATGAGTGCACTTTAGCAGTTAGGATGCTAAATATCAGAGGAATATTTTATTTGGTCAAAATGAATTGTCTCCAGAGAGAAATGTTTATGAATAAAGGAGAATATTTGTAGCTTAGGGTTGAGATGGGGGATTCTGGTTGCTCTCTGAGCCTGGTTGTTCTCTTGCAGATGTTTCATTATGCAAACTAGCTAACATCCTCAGTGCTACTAGCACTGATGATGTTACCTAGTTTGAGTAATGAAATGTCTGGAAGAAAACAACCAGATTGTTATGGTCTATAGGAAGGGAATATATGGTTAAGTTCTCTGGTTAACTTTAAATTTTCACTGAAAAGCGTGGTTGGATGTCATCAGAAAATAAATGATAACTACAACAAACAGATTTGGCAAAAAGAAAAGAAGAATACAATTTTTGCAATAATATATCATCTTTTTTCTGTAAACTGGAAAGCTTTGTGCCATGGCAACAGGTTTATAGCTTTGATGATTTTTCTATTTATAATTCTCCCTGTTCTCCCTCCTGTTATCCCAGCATGACTTTTATTACTTCTTTATATACTGACACTGCATATTCTAAGTGTTAACTTTTGTAACATATTTTCTGTAAAAATCCTTTTTTTAAAAAAAACATTAAAAATACTTTTCTCTCTACTGCATGCTACCTTGCTAAGCATATTTCTTTTATCATTTCTTTCAGCTTGTCAAAACTAATAAATGATCCGAATAGTTACTACAAAAAAGAGGAAATTATAAGCACAAGAATTTCCCCAAAGCCCACACTTAGCAAGATTGTGGCTTTTAAACCTTCTAAACAAAAACTATCAGCAGGATTAACATTCTATTTTTATTAAATTAGCTGCTTGTTCTAGTGGAAGTAGGTTTGTTCGTAGTAGAAGTGGGTTAGAGGAAAAAAAAATATTTGAGCCAAGGGCCAAAAAGAACTAATATACAGGTAGTCCTGAATATTAGTCCAAGATAAGCCTAACATTTCTGTTGCTAAGAGAGACAGTTGTTAAATGAGTTTTACCCCATTTTATGATCTTTCTTCCTACAATTGTTAAGGGAATCACTGCAATTGTTAAGTTAGTAACACGATTGCTAAGTGAATCTGGCTTCCCCATGGACTTTGTTTGTCAGAAGGTCGCAAAAGGCAATCTATTGACCCTGGGACACAGCAAATGTCATAAATATGGCTCATTTGCCAAGCATCTAAATTTTGATCATGAGACTATGGGGATGCTGCAACAGTCATAAGTGTGATTGTTGTAACTTGGAACGGTTACTAAACAAACTGTTGTAAGTTGAGGAATGCCTGTCCTGTAGAAGATCCAGCTCCAAAACTTTTGCCATTTGGTTAGGTTCAAAAAAAATCATGAAAGGAATAATAATTATATATAATTATTATTTTTTAGAATTGGTGGAAAAGAGAGATAAATAATTGTTTTGTTTCCTTCTCCACATTTACAATCATGAGTAAATACAATGTCAAAGCTTATACACACACACACACACACAAAAGGAGGGCATTTGGAATGGGAGTTTAATGGGAGCAGTAGCTCAAAATAACTGGAGAACATTGTATTTTTTTTTCTTTATGGCTTAGGAAATGGGTAGATTCTATGAAGAAAACTGATGGACAAAAAAGGTTAAGCGCTTTTCCCAGTTCTGATGACCCCATTTGAGAGCACCATGGTCCCAATGTAATAAAAAAAATCTATTTTGTGACATCAATTTTGTGTCCTTAGCTCACTATATTTCTTCCCCATCCCCTCCAATTCTTAATATAAAAACACCCCAGGCCTATTTCAGAAATATGTATAATTAATTTTTGCAAACCAGGCATTTGAGGTAGACATTAAAAGCTTAAAATCAGTTTTCTAATAGCTAATATTATCCATCACCAACAGGTAAGAAATCATAGATATCCTACAGTTAAAAGTCTCAAAATAGCTAGTTTCTCTTGGCTGGTTGACTTTTTCTTTACGACACAAGAATAAATGACTTGATCAAAAGTTAGTTCTCCAAAAGCCACTTTCTGTGAACTTCATCACCTGAGTTCTGTTGTTACACTAGAAATCATCTATGCCTAAGAAAATTCACCTTCATTCCTATATAGGGTTGCCTGTTCCACATATGACCACTGATTGTTGTTTGGCTTTCTTCTGCATAGTTACATATACACAAATCCATTCATTTGTTTGTTTGTTCATTCATTCACTCAACATACCAATGTATATGGCTGCCCTCATAAATAACTCCGGGGGGAGGGCGGCTAATGAGTATACAAACAGAAAGCTTTAAAAATATTTTCTAAAGGAATAAAAGATGCCTTTTAAAAACTCCACTTAAACAGTTACATCCTGTTGAATCAGGTTTCTGAGGTCTTCTGAAAGGTCAATAGGGTTGAAACCAACCATACTCCAGCAGATAGGCTATTCCACCTGGCAGACACTGTGATAGATACAGTATGTCTCCCAGATCCCATATTTTTCAACAGTGGCACTTATGCTGTTTGTTTGTTTGTTTGTTTGTTTGTTTGTTTGTTTGTTTATTGAACACATTTATATGGGCTGCCCAATTCACACATGGTTGATGGTGGACTCCTGGGTGTTAGTTGTTCTCTTCTATGTCTTCAGGTATTCAGTTTGCTTAGGCCTGAAATCAGAGCCTGGACTCAGAGTTGGCTCAGCAGTACATGACCACTATAGATTTGATAGATTTGATCCAGGTTGTCAATGGCCTGACTTATTTGGGGGGAAGGTTTGGATCTGCTATTTGGCTTGGAGCAACTGAATAAAGTTGTGGATACAGTCCCCAGTCTCCTGTCATTGACAGATTGCTCTTGCTAACTCTGTGGTCTGTCTCAGGTGCTTAAATAGACCTGGTGGGGTTCCAGAGGGAATGTAGGGCAGTTTTTGAATCTCTACTGCAGGCTTTGACCAAAGCCTTAGTTATTGCCTGGAATAAGTGGGTGATGGTGCTTTGGATGAGATTGCCCCTATGCAAATTTTTATATGCACAAATGTTGGAGGACCCTGGTTTATAGACGAATGGCAGGTGATCAACAGATGCCTAGAGCATGAATGGCAGGTGATCAACAGATGCCTAGAGCATGACTGAAGGAAAAGAAAGAGCAAATTTAATTAAACACAGGTAAGAAACTGATTAGGGATTAGTTTATGATGATGAAAACAATGAAAAGTATGTATTCCTCCACTCTTACCATGTCCTCAGAAAGCTGGCTAGTGGCTCTATCTTTGCTAGATAAAATCTCTAAAAATCACTTGGGATTTAATTCTGGCTGTGCAATTGTGTGATTAAGGCATAGGCTTGCTAAATTATTCCAGGAGAGCTTGAGTCTGCTAGTCCTGAGGAAATGGACCAGGTTCTTTAGACAGGGGTGAATATCTCTTTACAGAAGGGCATAGTGACATCTGCTTTGAAGGAAGTGGTGTTTTTTCCTTTTTCAACAACCATTGCCAAATCCAGCTGTAATAGATCATTTTCCTCCAGTCTTCCTAACCTTTTTAAGGAAGATGGTTGTTGTTCAGAAGGTGATAGGCTTAAAGTTCTGAGAGCTCTAGAGGAAACAGTTGGGCTCTTTTCAAGCTGGTTTCAGTCTGAGATATCCTGAGATATTTGTAAGCTAGGTATATTTATGGATAATTACTGGTAGCCACAGACAGATGATTCTGGTCTTCCTTGATCTGATGTTTTTGAAACCAATAATCATGTAACTTTCTGAAACAGCTTAGGGCAGGGGTGTCAAACTTGCCATGTCACATGACATATCGCAACGTATCACGATTTTTTCCCCCATTGCTGGAGCTGGGGTGAGTGCGGTTTCAGCATGACACATCCGTCCTGCAGGCTGGCAGTTTGACACCCCTGGCTTAGGGGATTTGGGGTGGTGGGTGGAGACTTTTCTTTGATGGTTCTCTTCCTTGGAGGGGAGGTCTAGCCCTAGGCCCCTGATTTATTTGTTAAATATATTTATTTATTAAATCTGTTTGCTGTATATTTTGCTGTAGCACTACTCAAGGGGGCTTGCAATAATAAAAAGGAAGAAAATGAGTGTAAACAGGAGTAAAATAATAGAATAATAAAATAAACAATGAAAAAGAACACAATGAAAATACAACAATGTGATGACCAAACAGATGGCTGAAGAGTAGAGAGCAAGCAGGGGAGGTGAAGTCTGTCATCAATCCAGCAAACATTTCAGCCTGGAACTACCCCAATTGGTTCCCAGGCCAACCAGAAAGGCCATGTCTTCAGACTCCTACAGAAAGATAGGACAATGGGGGCAGATCTTATTTTGCAGGTTATCATGTTCCAAAGGGCAGAGGCTGCAGCAGAGAAGGCTTTTCTTTGGGATCCTGATTGACTGATCTTTGATCTATTGGATCCAAAATAGGCATTCTCTGCCAGCATGAGTAGGATACGCTTGTCCAAGCAGGGCAAGGTGGTTCATAAGGTCTTTAAGATCTTTAAAGATCATAATCAACACCTTGAACTGCACTACAAAAGGTTTTACTTTTACTTCAGCTCAGAATTAGCTACTGAGATATTTTTATTACTCTGAAAAATGATGATGATGATGATGATGATTAAATTTGTATGCCGCTCGACTCTCAGTGATTCTGAGCAGCTCACAACAAACAAAGAAATTACAATAAAATCAATAAAACATTAAAAATAAAGATAAAAGATGGCAACCATGATGAAGCAAGGAGCCTTCCTCTTCCTCCCAAACAGCCCAGTCTTCATCGGTCTTCTAAACCAGTGGTTCTTAACCTTTTTGAACGAATCGCCCCCTTGAGCCAATGAGGACGTTGTCATTGCCCCCTCCCCCAACATAACCTCTCAATCACAAAATAGGAAATAATTCTTCAATTTATCCAGACATTTTTTTTTGTTTTCTTTAAAATTGCCATCAGGACATATCAATGCAAATAATTTATTTCCAGTCTTTTCCCCATATCTCAACTGTGTGAAAAAGTTTGATGCCACCTGTTACTTTATTCCCAAACTTTGTGATACATGTATTTCATTATAATTTTATTTATTCAACACACTTAAATATAGTGACCATTGAAAACAAAATTCAATGGCAAGAAAGTGAAATGCCCGAAAAGAAAAATAGTAACATTTAATGATTGAATTACAAGTGAAATTTAAGACGCAAAAGAAATATAAAAAGGGCATAAGAACAAACCGCAATGCAGGAACTAAGAATTTCAAGACGAAAACACTGAAACTAAATTAAGATTCGAGGAAACTATATATAGTCACGCACACTGTAAAAAAGATTAAAAAGACACAAAGAAAATATAATATTGAACTGGAGTGCACACTAAAAACATACAATACAAAATGTTTTACAGAGCCACTCAGCATGAGATGTTTCGAAAGAAGTGCTCCCCCCCCGATCAGATATCCAGCGATTCACTGTATGAAAAAGTCTCAAAAGTGTCCCCAAAACCTCTCACTCCATCGCCCCCATATTGCCCCCTTTTCGTTCCTTCACCCCCGCGTCACCCCTTTTCATTCCATCGCCCCCCTGAAAAATGAAATCGCCCCCGGGGGGCAATATCGCCCAGGTTAAGAACCACTGTTCTAAACGACAGCAGAGCAAGAGACATAGAAGTACAACTTTAACTTCCTTTATTATTTAGTTTATAATTTGACTTTCTATATTTGTATATATTGAGGGCAGCTTATTATAACAATATCTGTCCTAAGCGAGCCATTCTCCGTTTTTTCCTCTTTCAACTTAAGACATTTCCCCAAAAGAAGGTTTAAAAAACAAAAAAGTGTATAATTTATGTTTAATTTCAGCATTAAATACAAAACCATTTTTCACATACCAGTGCACCCTAATCACATTTTCTGTTGTTTTTGGTTTTGTATTTTTATAATATTTTAAATTACTAAGTTTGGATACATACATACAAACTGCTTTTTCTTTAGTCAAGAATTCTTTCCCTATCTTACATGGGGACATTTCTGTCTAAATGTTGAATCTTACACAATGAAAATGTAATATTTGAAGTCACTTCTATGTTAGTGCATCTAAAAGTGAAAAATGCGGTATGCAAAGAGAAAATGTGTGACTGTTCATGCATCATGGGACTTTGTACACAGCATAAGGCTAAAATTCATCTCTTTCCACATGCTTCTATAATGTACAATATGAATGTAGTAAATCATATGCCTTCTTAAGCCACTTAGAAAACAGGTCCACTGAATATATATATATATATATATATATATATATATATATATATATATATATATATATATATATACTTCAAGTTTTTCATAGGTCCTGGTCAGATGGTAGATTTCCTCCCCGTAGAGGTTCCAGTTTATAGAGATCATAAAGAAACAAAACTTACAGCCCAGCGACCTACTAGTGAGCTTCGATGTCATATCCCTCTTCACCCAAGTGCCTATCAAAGAAGCCTTGACAGCTATTCAAAACAAATATAACCCCCCCAAACACATCTTAGATCTGACCAACCACTGCCTATCCAACACATACTTCATCTATAATGGACAAAAATACAAACAAACAGAAGGAGCACCCATGGGATCACCCCTCTCACCTGTCATTGCCAACCTCTACATGGAACACTTTGAAACCCAAGCTCTAGAAAAATCGGATCACAAACCCAAACTCTGGCTCAGATATGTAGACGACACCTTCATAATCTGGCCACATGGGAAAGAAAAACTGGACAACTTCCTCACACACCTCAACAGCCTACACCCCAAAATACAGTTCACCATGGAAACAGAAGCTAACAACCAACTTCCCTTCCTGGATGTCTTAGTCTACAAGAAATCCAATGGCTCCCTAGGACACACCATCTACCAGAAGAAAACACACACAAACCGCTATCTGCACGCTCTCTCACACCACCACCCAGCACAGATCAACTCTGTAGCCAAGACACTCATCTCCAGAACAAAACGCTTAGCTGACGAACAACACCTAAAACCCGAACTACACACTCTCACCAATGTACTAACATCCAATGGATTCCATAGAAATAAGATTACAAACCTAATCCAAAAAGAAACCCCCACTAAAATCCAAGACAAAGAACAAGAAAACGGCAAAGCCCTCCTCCCATACATAAAAGGCACCACAGACAGAATCAGTAAGATCCTCCATAAACACAACATCAAAACAGCATTCTGCACAAACAGAAAAATATCCACCATCCTTAGAAACCCCAAAGATAAAATTGAATTAGAAAATCAAGGAGTATACGAAATCCCATGCACCACTTGTCCCACCACATACATCGGACAAACCAACAGAAGAATAAGTGCACGCATTGAAGAACATAAGAACTCAGTCAAAAAAGAGGAACCAACATCTTCCCTGGTCCAACACCTTAAAGCCACAGGACATGAAATTGACTTTAAAAATACCAGAACCATTGCCAAAAGTGAACATTTTAATAACAGAATAATCAGAGAAGCCATCGAGATAGAAAAACGCCCACACAGCATGAACAACAAGCCAGCCATTTGGAAACCCGCCCTTATTGACAAACGACTCCCTAACACAAAAAATGATACCAGACCCACACTCACAAAAACCACACAGGATGTTACCACCACACATCCACGCAAAAAACAAACCCAAAGCCACACTGATGACGAGGCACGACCACAAATCAGAAGCCAGACCACAGCTGCATCATTAGCCACTTTAAACCCCTCCAATCCATACATGAAGCAAACTGACACCCTCCATGAAGAGGAGACACGACCACGAACGCGAAGCCAGAAAATAGCAAGGCAGCCCAAAATCTTAAACCCCTCTGCAACTCAGACTAACCTGAGCACAACCAAACAGAACACTCCCCCAGCCAATCAGAGCACAGCCAAGCCCCTAACCATTCAGAACACACCTCCACCCAATCAGAACACAGCCAAGCTCCCACCCAATCAGTTCATACCCCCACTGGCAGTTAAAAGGAAGAAACAGCTAAGACCACACATTGCTGCTCAAAGCACGAAGCTGAAAGCACCAGCCTGAAGATGACGAATGGGACTTCGTCGAAACGTCGCCAAGACACTTCCAATTTTACGTGGGAGAAAACCCGAACAACCAAAGACCTACATACATAATATATATATATATATATATATATATATATATATATATATATATATATATATATATATATATATATATATATATATATATATATATATTAAAAATTACATTAAAAATTGAAGAATAGCGATTCCTGGGTACATACATTTCAGTAAAAAAGGAAGCGATCACCAGGAAATAAAACACCAAGGTTTTAATAAATAAAATCAAGCTTTCGATGGCTAACATCTGCCATCATCGTCAGGATACAAGCCAGTCAGTGAGGAAACCTGCTTATAAGCATAGCCACACCTAAACTCTACGCATGGACCTTGTAACAGGTCCAGGCCGACTAATCCTTGCTTCACTTACAGCCTTCAGTGATTCTTTCTTATAGCTCTTACTTACATCCACACAACCACCCACTTCCTCCCTCCCTTTAGTTCCTGAGTCATATAGGCAATGTGTGTTTCTCAAAATTGAAGGGTCCTCTGCACTATTGAATTGATTCTTCTTTCTGTGTTCCTTGGGACGTTTCTCTCCTCCACTCCTCCGGCACGCATCGCACTCATTTGCATTCTTCAATCCTGTCACTCCTTCAATCCCCCCACAATCCTTGCCACCAATCTCATCCACAATTTTATTTCCCCCCACTGTTCCCAGCATATCGCATCCTCCATGCTCCTCCTTCATGCCACCTGGTGCGACTCTCAATCCGGTTGCCTCTCTTTCAGTCTTCTGTAACGCCGCTCTCCGGGAGCGCGTGACCACCCCCATAATGGGGCGGCTGTAAGTATTGATCTTCTGTACATCCATGTACATGTACAAGGCATGTCTCTGTCTCGGTGGCTCTGATCAGTGTGGCCGCCTAGCAAAGGTGTTATTCTGCCATCGCTCATGGTAGGTGTTGCCTTTTTAAAATTCCTATCCATTTCCAAGGCGCCAGCGACCAGATGCGTTGTAGCGGGGGCACCATTGGGGACAATGGAGCCGATATAGTCACTGGGGTAGTGAATTTGTTTTGTGTTGATTGGGACACTTGTTGTTCTTATTCTTGAGTATTGGGTACAGTGCAAGGAGGTGTCTGGAGCATCCGAGGATGGGCTACTAATATCAACAAATTTCTTAATTGACGGCGGATGTACACACGAATCGTTAACTAAAGGGGGTCTAGATTGTAGATGTCTCTCTTCTTTGTTGCCAGTTTCATCTAATGGACACCCAGAGTTTTTGTTACTCAGATGTTTTTTCCCAGGTCATCTACGCATTTCCCATGCCTTCATGGTCTGATATGCCGGGCGTAGGTCCACATGTCGATTGATTGACATGCTGTCTGAGAACCAGGCTTCTTTGAGTAACCTACCACTCTTGGAGGTGTCACTGGCAACCACCCTTACGTCGTCAAAATTAAATTTATGACCAAACTCCTCCATGTGAGTCAGTATTTGGGAGTACTGCTCACCTCTTCTTATTGCCAGCTTGTGTTCCTGCATTCTTGTTCCGACCCTTTTGGAAGTTTCTCCCACATAATTGCCTGGACAGTCATTACAGTTAATCCTGTAAACGACTCCAGATCTCTCAACTATGGGGAGTGGGTCCTTTGGTCTCATAATGCAGGAACGCAACGTCTGGTCAGGTCTATGTGCAACCCTTACACCATAGGGTGCCAATAGTCTGGTGGTGGCTTCCGAGACGTTGCTAATGTAAGGGAGGGTAATACAAGTTGTCTGTGATGGTGCCATCCCACTTGATGGATTTGGGGATGGTTTGGACAGAGTACTGTGGCGTCTGATGAATTTCATGGGGTACCCATTGTACCTACAGAGATGGAGGAGATGTTTTCTTTCCTCCATCCTAGCTTCGGCTGTACTGCAGTGGGAGTCCACCCTCTTGAAGAGGGTTCTAATGCAGCTGACTTTGTGGGCCACCGGATGATTGCTGTTGTAGTGCAGAATTCTATCGGTGTGCGTGGGTTTGCGATAGACCCGGGTGGTTAAGGTCCCATCTGGCTGGCGTTGGACTAAGACATCAAGAAATGCCAGCCTGCCCTGATACTCCTCCTCCTCCGTAAATTGCAGATCCACGCACACCGAATTGAGTGTGTCCACAAAGTCAGCTTTTTGACTCCTCTTAATTATGACGAACGTGTCGTCAACGTAGCGGGCCCAGAACTTTGGGCAGTATTGAGTCATCGCTACGTGTTCCAACTGCTGCAATACAGCCTCAGCAATAACACTTGAAATAGGTGACCCCATGGGGGTGCCCTTTATTTGCTCATACATTGTGCCCTGAAACGTGAAATACGTTTTGAGGCAAAGGACTAGAAGGTCCACAAGGTCATCAGAGCGGAGTGAATCCTGGTAATGTCCTGGTCCTCTGCAGCTCAAATATATATATATATTTCTAAAATTTGGATTACTAGCAAAGAATTAAGGGAGAACTAGAATAGCTATTTCGAACTCTTTAGCTCTTTTCAACCAGACATACCCTTCTGAGATTCGAACCTGGGCTGTCTGCATATATATATATGGTGAGAATAAAATATGATCACCAGGAAAAGTTAAAACATTAAAAGTTTTAATATAAAACAGAAGTTTTAAATAAAAACATTAAAAGTTTTAAAAGATTAGCAACCTAGTTTTCGTTGGCTCCTGACAACTTCATCAGGGCGTACACAAATCAATGGGAGTGAACATTTATATGTAAGTTAACGCCTGCGCTCAACTCCTGGACCGTGTGATAGGTTCAGGTCGGCCAATCATAGCATTCCCTGTAATTGCTGCATGATTGAGTGACTCATCTACTTGTATCACGCGTCCCTCATCAGAGTTTAAACAAGCCTCCGACTCTCCACTCATCCATATCCGTGGTCTAGGAGGATCCTCGATCTTAATCCAACTCGAAATGTCATCCCCACCACTAAGTCGTCTCCCCCTTCTCCCTTCCTTTGAACTCTCTGTGAGTTTATGGTCCTCCCCTTCTCCACCATTCTGACATCTACCCTTAACATCATGATGTTTTTTACAACGAAGCCTCAATCTGGGTAATGTACTTATGCTTTCACTGCATGGTTCTCCCCCACGCACCATTTTCCCAGTTTTCCCAGCCTCGCTAGGTTCCGTAACAGTTGTTCTCCCCTTTTTTTGAACAGCTGCCAACACATTGCGGGGGTTGGAATGTAAATCATGTTGGCCAGTCACCAAGGCTGTCAAGATCCCCAAAGGTGGTTGCTTGCAAACTCCAGTGGGTCGGCTCTCCTTGCTTCTCCCCCGGGAGGGGTGTGATGTAAAACGCGATGCGGATCCTGGTGAAATGCACATGCTACCATTCACCCCGACTAGTAATGCTGCCCTCCGAGATCGTGTGATTATTCCTTCAGCAGGGGGTTTACAGTAGCCCTCTCCTCGTATGTCTGTAGGGGGTGTGGTCAAACTGTCAATCCGAGCTCTAGTTATACTCCATGGAGGTGAGTGCATCTCCGATCGACCGACATACAGGTTAGTCATCCCGGGGATTTCTGAGGAGGCGGAGAAGATGCCTAATGTGTCGGGAATTAAATCCCTAGCCCCGGCAGGCGTTTCTTGGCATAGTGATCGCATTTCTATTGCGGTGCTCCGGGGGGTCTCAAGCCGTCGGCTATCATTTGACTGGATATTAGTCCTTCCCGGCAGCAGAGTGAAGTTGTCTTTACTGGGCTGCCGGTAATGGAGTGAATGGGTGCGGGCTTCCCACGCTCTTAATGTTAGGTGTGCAGGGCGCAAGTCTATATGCTGATTAATTGACTCCTCTTGTGAAAGCCACACTTCTTTAAGCAACCTGCCACTCTTTGTAACGTCGCTAGCAACCACAGTCACACCCTTGAAATCAAATTTGTGCCCAAAATCCATCATATGTGTAAGGATCTGGGAGTACTGTTCTCCTCTCCTTATGGCCAACTTGTGCTCCTGGACTCTTGTTTTTACCCTCTTAGAGGTTTCACCCACGTAGTTAGAGGTGCAGTCCTTACAGCTGATTTTGTAAACAACCCCTGATTTCTCTGCCGTGGGAAGTGGTTCTTTTGGCCTCATAATACATGAACGTAGCGTGCGGCCAGGTTTATGTGCCACCCTCACGTTATGGGGTGCCAGTATTCTGGCCATAGCCTCTGAGACACCACTGATGTAAGGGAGGGTGACACGTGTCATCAGGGATGCTGGTGCCCCCATCTGTGGAACATGAGGGGGTCTATAGAGTACACCATGTCGCTTGATAAATCTGGCTGGATACCCATTGAGCTTGCAAATGTGAAAGAGATATTTCTTCTCTTCCACTTTGGCTCTGGCCATATTGCAGTGGGAGTCGATCCTCTTAAAAAGAGTTTTAATGCAGCTGACTTTGTGGGCCACTGGGTGATTACTATGATAATGCAGGATCCTATCAGTGTGTGTGGGTTTGCGGTAAACTTTGGTGCCCAAGGTGCCATCAGGATGACAATGAATTAAAACGTCTAGGAAGGCCAATTTACCCTGGCATTCTTCCTCCGCAGTGAATTGTATGTCCACACACACTGAATTAAGTGTGTCCACAAAGTCAGCCATCCGGCTCCTTTTAATGACAACAAAAGTGTCGTCAAAGTAGCGGGCCCAGAACGTGGGACAATACTGGGTCATCGCTACGTACTCTAACTACTGTGGGGGATTTTTCAAAGTTCTACCGTCTTGGTCCCCCACAAATGACAAACAGCCACCAGAAACCTGACCGTCAATTATGGAACAACTTCCCGATGAACGGAGTGAGTGGAGGTGCTTTGACAACTGAATTGCAGCAGGAAAGAGAGAGCAAGGCCCTCCCAATCAGTTCAATAGGAGAAATACGAACGAAGATAACAACTGTGGGGGGAGGAATAGGAAATACAGCATACGATAGAGCGCTTGGACTACAATCGCACATGCCGGGGGGAATGATTTACCCCCCGGGGAGTGAAATAGACACCCTCATTACGCTAGCTGGGCTGGTTTGTGAGAGGGAGGGGAATAGCTCTGTGATGATTGATCCCTTGGGAGGACAGAAGACTACGAACGGAGCGTGCCTGGGAGATTCTCCGGTGAGGGATGAGGACAGAAGCCCCAAATGGAGTGAGCAATGGATTGACCGGTTACGAGCTAGGCAATGCCTTACTGACAGGCACACACTCCAGAACGACTCCTCCCAAGAATATAGGGAGGAGAGTGATGATAGATCTAAGGGAGTAATGGAAAGGAATAGGAGGGAGAGTGGTGCAGGATGGGATGGCACACGGGGGCTACGATCTGAGAGAAAAGGAGGATTGGAACGTGGCTCCGAGGGGATGGTTGGAGGAACTAGAAGGAAGCAGAAAACAGCAACTACTGCCCATGACAGACAGAATCACAAACGGGAAACTAGTGAAACATGCACTAACTGCAAGGGAAGGGGAAACACCCAGCTAATTTTAGAACTAGCGAGAAAGACACACGTAACAGCATACGTAGAAAGGGTGAGAAACAACTACACCCTAATGCAGGACACACACTTGGATTACAACGCACACAGCTGAGACCTATGACACGATCCAAGAGCCGAGCACAAATGATTGGAGGCTGCATATAAGCCCTCCCAACGACTGCCATTTACACCCTGATGATGTCAAGAGCTCTTGACGAAAGCTAGGTTTAGTAAATAAAAGTTTTAACATTTTTAACTTTTGTATAATTTTATTCTCTTGGTGTTCAACTATTTATTGATTTTAATATGAACATACCCAAGAGTCATATTTTTACTTGCATAGCTGATATATATATATATATATGTAGGTCTTTGGTTGTTCGGGTTTTCTCCCACGTAAAATTGGAAGTGTCTTGGCGACGTTTCGACGAAGTCCCATTCGTCATCTTCAGGCTGGTGCTTTCAGCTTCGTGCCTCGAGCAGCAGTGTGTGGTCTTGGCTGTTTCTTCCTTTTAACTGCCAGTGGAGGTATGAACTGATTGGGTGGGAGCTTGGCTGTGTTCTGATTGGGTGGAGGTGTGTTCTGATTGGTTAGGGGCTTGGCTGTGCTCTGATTGGCTGGGGGGTTGGCTGTGCTCTGATTGGCTGGGGGGTTGGCTGTGCTCTGATTGGCTGGGGGAGTGTTCTGTTTGGTTGTGCTCAGGTTAGTCTGAGTTGCAGAGGGATTCAAGATTTTGGGCTGCCCTGCCATTCCTTGGCTTCGCGTTCGTGGTCGTGCTTCCTCTTCATGGAGGGTGTCAGTTTGCTTCATGTATGGATTGGGGGGGGTTTAAAGTGGCTAATGATGCAGCTGTGGTCTGGCTTCTGGTTTGTGGTCGTGCCTCATAGTCAGTGTGGCTTTGGGTTTGTTTTTTGCGTGGATGTTTGGTGGTGACATCCTGTGTGGTTTTTGTGAGTGTGGGTCTGGTATCATTTTTTGTGTTAGGGAGTCGTTTGTCGGGTTTGGCTGGTAGGCGGGAGGTATCATCTCGCTTGTTCATGCTGTGTGGGCGTTTTTCTATCTCGATGGCTTCTCTGATTATTCTGTTATTAAAATGTTCACTTTTGGCAATGGTTCTGGTATTTTTAAAGTCAATTTCATGTCCTGTGGCTTTAAGGTGTTGGACCAGGGAAGATGTTGGTTCCTCTTTTTTGACTGAGTTCTTATGTTCTTCAATGCGTGCACTTATTCTTCTGTTGGTTTGTCCGATGTATGTGGTGGGACAAGTGGTGCATGGGATTTCGTATACTCCTTGATTTTCTAATTCAATTTTATCTTTGGGGTTTCTAAGGATGGTGGATATTTTTCTGTTTGTGCAGAATGCTGTTTTGATGTTGTGTTTATGGAGGATCTTACTGATTCTGTCTGTGGTGCCTTTTATGTATGGGAGGAGGGCTTTGCCGTTTTCTTGTTCTTTGTCTTGGATTTTAGTGGGGGTTTCTTTTTGGATTAGGTTTGTAATCTTATTTCTATGGAATCCATTGGATGTTAGTACATTGGTGAGAGTGTGTAGTTCGGGTTTTAGGTGTTGTTCGTCAGCTAAGCGTTTTGTTCTGGAGATGAGTGTCTTGGCTACAGAGTTGATCTGTGCTGGGTGGTGGTGTGAGAGAGCGTGCAGATAGCGGTTTGTGTGTGTTTTCTTCTGGTAGATGGTGTGTCCTAGGGAGCCATTGGATTTCTTGTAGACTAAGACATCCAGGAAGGGAAGTTGGTTGTTAGCTTCTGTTTCCATGGTGAACTGTATTTTGGGGTGTAGGCTGTTGAGGTGTGTGAGGAAGTTGTCCAGTTTTTCTTTCCCATGTGGCCAGATTATGAAGGTGTCGTCTACGTATCTGAGCCAGAGTTTGGGTTTGTGATCCGATTTTTCTAGAGCTTGGGTTTCAAAGTGTTCCATGTAGAGGTTGGCAATGACAGGTGAGAGGGGTGATCCCATGGGTGCTCCTTCTGTTTGTTTGTATTTTTGTCCATTATAGATGAAGTATGTGTTGGATAGGCAGTGGTTGGTCAGATCTAAGATGTGTTTGGGGGGGTTATATTTGTTTTGGATAGCTGTCAAGGCTTCTTTGATAGGCACTTGGGTGAAGAGGGATATGACATGGAAGCTCACTAGTAGGTCGCTGGGCTGTAAGTTTTGTTTCTTTATGATCTCTATAAACTGGAATGAGTTTTTTACGTGTGAGGTGATGGATTCTGCATAGGGCTGTAGTTGTTTGGCGAGAAATTTGGCTAGGTTTTGTAGAGGTGAGCCTATGGAGCTGACTATAGGTCTGAGTGGGGTTCCTTCCTTGTGTATCTTGGGGAGACCATAGAGTTTGGGGCATCTGGATGATTTCTCTCTGGGAATGATTCTTTGCTGGATCTCTTCGCTAATGGGGGAGGCTTTTATTTTGGATCTGGTGGTTTTTTCCAGGTAGGTGGTGGGATCTGTATTTAGGGGTTTGTATGTGGAGTCTTGGAGTAGGTTGGTTAATTTGGTTTGGTAGTCAGATGTGTTCATAACCACCGTGGCGTTGCCCTTGTCTGCTGGTAGGATTATTATGCTGGTGTCTTCTTTAAGGTTACGTAGTGCTGTCTGTTCCTCTTTGGGTAAGTTGCTTTTGGGTGGCTTGCTGGTGCAGAGGATGTTGGTGATTTCGAGTCTGATTCTGTTGGCGTCGTCGGGGTTGATTTTAGTCAGGCTGGTTTCAACTCCACATATAATGGTTTCAGTGGGGATGTGTTTGGGAGCGACTGCAAAGTTGAATCCTTTGGAAAGGACATTGGTTTCGGCTTTGGTGAGGATCCTATCTGAGATGTTATGCACTGTTTGCTTCATGTGTGGCTGTGAGGGAGGAGGGGTTTGTTTCTGGCGTTCTTGTAGTCTTCGGAGTTTGTTGGTGTGTGTATCTGTCTTGAAGGTGGTCTGTGTTTCGGCTCTCCAGACGGCAAGTTGTTTGGATTTGTCCCAAAGTGCGGGGTGGATCTTGTTGCTGAGTTTGAGGTGGAGTGTGAGGAGATCTTTGTTAATTCGGTCTAGGAGGAATCTTTTTGTGTGAAGTTCATTTCTGATTAGGGCCAATTCTGTTCTTTTCAGGATCCGTTTGGTGGCTGCAGAGTTGGAGTGGAATTTCAGTTGGAAACATGTGGGGATTAGATTTTGATCTCGGCAGTTGCGTAGGAATGCGAGGTCGCATAAAATGGAAGCTCTTTGGACTTCAAGTTTTTCATAGGTCCTGGTCAGATGGTGGATTTCCTCCCCGTAGAGGTTCAATATTTGTTTTCTGAGGTTTTCGCGGGTATTTGTATGTAGGTCTTTGGTTGTTCGGGTTTTCTCCCACGTAAAATTGGAAGTGTCTTGGCGACGTTTCGACGAAGTCCCATTCGTCATCTTCAGGCTGGTGCTTTCAGCTTCGTGCCTCGAGCAGCAGTGTGTGGTCTTGGCTGTTTCTTCCTTTTAACTGCCAGTGGAGGTATGAACTGATTGGGTGGGAGCTTGGCTGTGTTCTGATTGGGTGGAGGTGTGTTCTGATTGGTTAGGGGCTTGGCTGTGCTCTGATTGGCTGGGGGGTTGGCTGTGCTCTGATTGGCTGGGGGGTTGGCTGTGCTCTGATTGGCTGGGGGAGTGTTCTGTTTGGTTGTGCTCAGGTTAGTCTGAGTTGCAGAGGGATTCAAGATTTTGGGCTGCCCTGCCATTCCTTGGCTTCGCGTTCGTGGTCGTGCTTCCTCTTCATGGAGGGTGTCAGTTTGCTTCATGTATGGATTGGGGGGGTTTAAAGTGGCTAATGATGCAGCTGTGGTCTGGCTTCTGGTTTGTGGTCGTGCCTCATAGTCAGTGTGGCTTTGGGTTTGTTTTTTGCGTGGATGTTTGGTGGTGACATCCTGTGTGGTTTTTGTGAGTGTGGGTCTGGTATCATTTTTTGTGTTAGGGAGTCGTTTGTCAATAAGGGCGGGTTTCCAAATGGCTGGTAGGCGGGAGGTATCATCTCGCTTGTTCATGCTGTGTGGGCGTTTTTCTATCTCGATGGCTTCTCTGATTATTCTGTTATTAAAATGTTCACTTTTGGCAATGGTTCTGGTATTTTTAAAGTCAATTTCATGTCCTGTGGCTTTAAGGTGTTGGACCAGGGAAGATGTTGGTTCCTCTTTTTTGACTGAGTTCTTATGTTCTTCAATGCGTGCACTTATTCTTCTGTTGGTTTGTCCGATGTATGTGGTGGGACAAGTGGTGCATGGGATTTCGTATACTCCTTGATTTTCTAATTCAATTTTATCTTTGGGGTTTCTAAGGATGGTGGATATTTTTTCTGATCACCCCTCTCACCTGTCATTGCCAACCTCTACATGGAACACTTTGAAACCCAAGCTCTAGAAAAATCTGATCACAAACCCAAACTCTGGCTCAGATACGTAGACGACACCTTCATAATCTGGCCACATGGGAAAGAAAAACTGGACAACTTCCTCACACACCTCAACAGCCTACACCCCAAAATACAGTTCACCATGGAAACAGAACTAACAACCAACTTCCCTTCCTGGATGTCTTAGTCTACAAGAAATCCAATGGCTCCCTAGGACACACCATCTACCAGAAGAAAACACACACAAACCGCTATCTGCACGCTCTCTCACACCACCACCCAGCACAGATCAACTCTGTAGCCAAGACACTCATCTCCAGAACAAAACGCTTAGCTGACGAACAACACCTAAAACCCGAACTACACACTCTCACCAATGTACTAACATCCAATGGATTCCATAGAAATAAGATTACAAACCTAATCCAAAAAGAAACCCCCACTAAAATCCAAGACAAAGAACAAGAAAATGGCAAAGCCATCCTCCCATACATAAAAGGCATCACAGACAGAATCAGTAAGATCCTCCATAAACACAACATCAAAACAGCATTCTGCACAAACATGAAATTGACTTAAAAATACCAGAACCATTGCCAAAAGTGAACATTTTAATAACAGAATAATCAGAGAAGCCATCGAGATAGAAAAACGCCCACACAGCACGAACAAGCGAGATGATACCTCCCGCCTACCAGCCATTTGGAAACCCACCCTCATTGACAAACGACTCCCTAACACAAAAAATGATACCAGACCCACACTCACAAAAACCACACAGGATGTCACCACCAAACATCCACGCAAAAAACAAACCCAAAGCCACACTGACTATGAGGCACGACCACAAACCAGAAGCCAGACCACAGCTGCATCATTAGCCACTTTAAACCCCCCCAATCCATACATGAAGCAAACTGACACCCTCCATGAAGAGGAAGCACGACCACGAACGCGAAGCCAAGGAATGGCAGGGCAGCCCAAAATCTTGAATCCCTCTGCAACTCAGACTAACCTGAGCACAACCAAACAGAACACTCCCCCAGCCAATCAGAGCACAGCCAACCCCCCAGCCAATCAGAGCACAGCCAAGCCCCCAACCAATCAGAGCACAGCCAAGCCCCTAACCAATCAGAACACACCTCCACCCAATCAGAACACAGCCAAGCTCCCACCCAATCAGTTCATACCTCCACTGGCAGTTAAAAGGAAGAAACAGCCAAGACCACACACTGCTGCTCGAGGCACGAAGCTGAAAGCACCAGCCTGAAGATGACGAATGGGACTTCGTCGAAACGTCGCCAAGACACTTCCAATTTTACGTGGGAGAAAACCCGAACAACCAAAGACCTACATACAAATACCCCGCGAAAACCTCAGATAAACATATATATATATATATATATATATATATATGTATATATATATATATATATATATATATATATATATATATGGAGTCAGTTATTAACCTTGAAGACCAATTCGTGCACAGTCAGAGGCATAGTTGCTATTAACCTCAAGGACCTTTTCATGCATACAGTCAGAGACATCGAAGCATTGAAAAATATAGTACTGTTGAGGCAGCTCATGGTACAAGGATTTCTGCAGCTTTGCTTAATCAGAGGCTCAAAGGAACAGGAGGGAGAAATCTCTACCACATTGTACTAAGAGCCTCTGAAAAATATTCTGGACCTAGAAGAATTGAAAGAATCTGATTCAAAAGAAAAATGATCCTTTCACAGGATACTGGGAAACAAGGCTTATATATCAAAAATTGAGATAGATAGTATCTTTCAAGCTTTCACATTTTGAATAATCAAATTTTTATGACCAAGCCAGAAGGTAAACCTAGTTCTAACTCTTCATTCTCTTCCCTGCTTTGATTTTGATCTATGTTTTTGTTCTGTTGCAAGATGTTTTCTATTGTGTAATGGACTTCAGTAGGCAAGGAGCAAACAAGCATAGTTACATTATTTATTTATTCAAACTAGAATTCGAGAACTGCAGGCAATTGTCTGTAATTTATACTCTGAGCCCACTGGGCCTTAGCCAATCACAATACTTGAAAAACCCATCCAAATATGAATGTTCAAAGTTTCCCTCCAAAACAGTTGGAGTTAACAGTCAGGGTCATCTAAAGCAGTGGTTCTTAACCTGGGCGATATCGCTCCCCAGGGGGCGATTTCATTTTTCAGGGGGGCGATGGAATGAAAAGGGGTGACGCGGGGGTGAAGGAACGAAAAGGGGGCAATATGGGGGCGATGGAGCGAGAAGTTTTGGGGACACTTTTGAGACTTTTTCATACAGTGAATCGCTGGATATCTGATGGAGGGGGGAGCACTTCTTTCGAAACATCTCTGTAAAACATTTTGTATTGTATGGCTCTGTAAAACATTTTGTATTGTATGTTTTTAGCGTGCACTCCAGTTCAATATTATATTTTCTTTGTGTCTTTTTAATCTTTTTTACAGTGTGCGTGACTATATATAGTTTCCTCAAATCTTAATTTAGTTTCAGTGTTTTCGTCTTGAAATTCTTAGTTCCTGCATTGCGGTTTGTTCTTATGCCCTTTTTATATTTCTTTTTGCGTCTTAAATTTCACTTGCAATTCAATCATTAAATGTTACTATTTTTCTTTTCGGGCATTTCACTTTCTTGCCATTGAATTTTGTTTTCAATGGTCACTATATTTAAGTGTCTTGAATAAATAAGATCATAATGAAATACATGTATCACAAAGTTTGGGAATAAAGTAACAGGTGGCACCAAACTTTTTCACACAGTTGAGATATGGGGAAAAGACTGGAAATAAATTATTTGCTTCGATATGTCCTGATGGCAATTTTAAAGAAAACAAAAAAAAAATGTCTGGATAAATTGAAGAATTATTTCCTATGTTGTGATTGAGAGGTTATGTTGGGGGAGGGGGCAATGACAACGTCCTCATTGGCTCAAGGGGGCGATTCGTTCAAAAAGGTTAAGAACCACTGATCTAAAGATTAGTTTCATTTTAGCTTCACAAACAGTTGGAGTTAAGTTAGTTTCACTTTAGCAGGGATTAACACAACTTTATATATACTGCTCAAAAAAATAAAGGGAACACAAATGTATAGGATCCTATATGTTTGTGTTCCCTTTATTTTTTTGAGCAGTATATATTCAATACATAACATTTTCAATGAGGCTTGTCTGAGAAACAGGAAATCCTTTAAATCAATGTAAGCAAAACAGCACAGACACAGAGAACTGAGCAACTGATTTTATATATACCTTCAATTAATAAAGAAGTACAAATATTTTCTCATCTGTTAGGCAGGCAGGACATAATCATGCGACATATACATATATAGATATAGAGATAGAGATATATAGATAGATACATATATGTAGATACATATATAGATACTTACAAAGATACATACATAAAATCATGTTACATAGATATATAGATATAGATTAGATATAGATATAAATATAGATACATAGATAGATACTTACAAAGATACATACATACATAAATTTGGTTTCTCTCCAGTCACTAGAAAAGAGACTTCCAAATCATATTGCCCTTGATTTTTTCCCTTCAATCCATAAAATCAACTTTGGCCCAAACAAAAAGCATTTCCCCAGATATATACATGGGAACTGGAATAATGAAAGATATATAAAAACAACAAAGCTCCAAATCTCTCCAAGTCTGAGAATCTTGGGTTCTTCCACTCCACTACATTACTTTACCATCCACTATGGTTTTGTCATCTCCAAAATGTTATTAAGTTCACCACCCACATTGCAACTGTGCAATTGACAGAAAGCATCCATTCGCATTTCCATCACAGTAGTAAGTTTGGTTATTTTTTGTTTAAAGTCAGTTGTTCAGAAGTGCAATAGCACTTAGACTTATATCCTGCTTCATAGTGCTTTATAGCCCTCTCTAAGCAGTTTGCAAAGTCAGCATATTGTCTCCCAGCAATCTGGGTCCTCATTTCACCAACTTTGGAAGGATGGAAGGCTGAGTCAACCTTAAGCTGGTCAAGAATGAACTCCTGGCAGTGGGCAGAGTCAGCTTGCAATACTCCATTATAAACACTGCACCGCCATGCCAAATTTATATAGCCATCCATCTCATATATATGTGTGTCTTTGGGGCACCTTACAGACCAAAAAAAATGTAAAAACAAAAAAAAAGAACAATACAAAAATCATGTAGAGTCATATTTTAAAAATAATTAAATACACAATCCCATTTGTCCCCATGCCTCTTAGCAAAACTAGGTCTTCAGAGCCTAGAAAATTCAGCACATTTGGAGCTAATCTGATTTCTGGGAAATGATGTTCTGCAGGGCCGATGCCACAGCAGAAAAAGTTCTCCTTTAGAAATCCTGGATGACACCCCCTGGTTGATGGAAAACTTTCTTCTAGAATCCCACAACACTCCCTGTATGATGGCACCTGCAATACTCCACCTTTGCCAGACCAGATGGGTTGAATAGGTAAAGCTGCAATTTCTCAGTAACCCAGTTCCTTACCATGCAGGGTTTTATAGATCATTACCCCACCTTGAACTGAACCTGGAAGCAAACAATGCAGCTCAGAGAACAGAGATGTAATGTGTAGAACCTGGAGCATGCACAACTGCCTGCACTTTAAACAAGTTGTAGTTTTCTAAACCCTTCAGGGGCAGTTCCATGTAAAACACATTGTCAACGCTGGATGTTGAATGTTCTTGCTTTGACAATGATGGAGATGCAGCCTTTTTCTTTCTGTTCTTTTACTCTTAAGAGTTAGATGATGCTGGGGTGAGGGGGAGGAATGTGATGGGAATTAGTTAGACATACAACATTGTAACAAGAGCTGATAAAGAATGGCGAGAGAGGAAACTGGGTGGGAAGCCAGCATTTCAAACTAATTGGAGAATGTGATTTATGACTGTTAGTTGTAGGAGGGAATTGTGCTTTGATTTATGTGCTGAAGGGAGGGGAAGTCAGATTTTGGCTTCAACTATGTACGTACCGAAGCTATGCTGCTCGATTAAAGATTCTTTAAGGTAAACAATGCCTCAAAGTTCTTTGAAGAGTTTCATCTTTCGGAATCATGACATTAAGCCAAAATCTCCAAACTTTCTAGGGGTCCTGAGCCCCAGTTGCTGTCCCCAGACTTGAAGATAGCTGACAAAGATTCAGGAGAAGATTTCATTATGGAGCAAAAAAATTGCTTGAAGCCAGCAACCCGGGGGGGGGGGGCAACAGCAAACAAGCAGAGGGAGGAAGAGCTTTTGCAGGATTCCCAGCTAGGGGAGCTGATCTGGTCATCGGATTGAAACCAGCCTAGTTGAGACTCCAGATGCCTCAAGACTGCCTTGCCACCCACAAAGACTTCGAAAGCAGGTGGAGAGCTACCAGGATGTCTGCCACTGAGGGCTCGGGTGAGTGGAAATGCCTGTCTGCAGATTGTAGCCAGACAGTGGAGAGATTTGAAGGGCTAAGACAGAGAAGCAGAAATCAACTCCTGCTGAGAGAAGCCTCCAGCCCCTCTTTTGCAGATCAGACAGCCTTCCAGCCCTTGGAATCCCCTGCCAGGGCCTCCAACTACACACAGAGAGAGAACCCCAGTCTGAGGTCCCTGCAGCAGTGGGGAGTTTGGCAGCCCCCGCAGGTGGATGATCAGCAACCTCTAAGCTTGCAGCAGCTAACAGAGGCCTTGCCACAGCTTTGGGTGGTGCAGAAGCCAGGAGATCAGCAGCTGGTGGGAGGACGACTGTAGCAAGAAGGCTGGTCACTGCCCCCTAATATACAGCAACCACTGAGGGTCCTGCAGATGATGGAGTTCGAACAACAACCCCCTCTGAGGCCGCAGGGGGCCTTACAGCAGTTGAGGATGCCACAGCTCCCAGCAGACCAACAGCAAGGGGAATGGCAACAGACCCCAAATATGCCACCCCTGGGAATGCAGCAGCAGCTAGGTTGGGCGGCCCAGCAGCAACTCTGGGTGCAACAGCCAAGGTGGAGGCCCCAGCAGCCATTGAATCAGCAGCCAGATTGGGGTCAATAGCAACTGGGGGTGCAACAACCACAGTGAAGAGCCAAGCAGCCAATGATTGCTCCACCTTTTGGAGCAACCTTCAATGGGGACCCAGAGAAACTTATTTTTTTCTTAACCACATGCGCTCTCATTTGAACCTCTGGGCCTATCGCTAACCAGACCCAGTCAATGTGATTGTGTCCGGCTTAGAGGAAGAAGTATCCGAATGGCTGAACAACTTATATAATGAGCAAGCCCCTGAATTGGAGGACCCCCACCTCTTCCTCCTAGGACTGAGAGAAAAATTTGAGGACCCATCCATTGCTCTCAAAGCAGAAGAACAAATCCATAAAATAAAACAAGCCAGCAGGCCTGCCCTGGAGTACATACAAGAGTTTTGTAAGTTAGCTGGTCGAATAGAGAGGTGGCCTGAGCAGTCCATAGTCCATCACTTCAGGGAAGGGTTGGATGATCACTTCTCTCAGGCATGCATCTATCGAGCAGTACCTGATCAGCTGCAAGAATGGTACCAGGCAGCGGTAAGACTAGACATTCAGCTCGCCCGCTATAAGAAGCCTCCCCCAGCTGGCTTCTGGTTTGCAATTGCTGTGCTGGTGGACATGCGGGATGATCACTCCCTCCGCCGTCTAGTTTTCTCCTGCCGGGGTCAGAGGTCAGGGCAATGAGCATGAAGAGGACTCCCAGGTGATCGTGGAAGGGTGGCAGCTCTCCCGTTTGATCCTGGGCAACTCTTTGAACTGATGGGGAAAAGATTGGCTTAACATGGCCCATCACCAAGCCACTACCAGCAAGGCCAAAATTATTAACAAGCACTTCGAAAGCACTATGGAGGAATTGGGTGAGATACTACCTTCTTTCTACCCTAAGTATTTTTCCTGTTAAAAGCTTCTTGAAATTTCTTCCCCCTGTGAGGAGAGAGGGAAGGGAATGCTTTCCTCCCACCCTCTAAAATGGCGGCATCTGACTACTTGGGGAAATAAAATCTTGAAAAGAACTACTAAATAATTGGATTTGCTTCTTTTTGATATTTTGGGACCCAAAAAGTTCCTACTTTCACGGAGATTTGCTACTCTATCTACTTGTAAAAAAGATGGAAAAGAAATTAAACTGGATAAAAACCTAGCCTGGGATTTGAAAAAGATTTTAAATGCTATTGAGGACATCTTGTGGCAAAACTTGGTACAGCAAGTGAATATTCTTGACAAAAAGGCCTGCTCATAGCCCAGACCTCTATTTGGTATTATCTAAAGAGATTAAAAGCTGAGAGAACAGCTGGGTGGTGAAATTGCTTTTTAGGACTGTGGAGGTGAATACTTATTGACTTTTGCTTAATAAATAGCCTTCACTAAAGAACTATCTATAACTACATCAGAAATGGAGGAGGACCAGCAACAAATTTCACTTAATTACGAACTTATACTTGAAAAAATTCTTGAAGCTACTGAGATAATTAAAGCTAGACTGAAAGACAAAGGTGCCAGCTTAAATCTACAAAGCAAAACCCTGATTGCAACCAAAGAATTCACAATTCAAAAAACAACAGAAGAGGAAGAAATTAATATCAAGACAGAAGACTTTAAAGAACAACATATACAATGTACTGAAAATCTAGAAAACCAAATTTTGATTGCAATTAAAGAATTTGAAACCCCAAAAATAACAGAAGTGGAAGAAAGTAATACCAAGATGGAGGCTGCTAAAGATGAACAAGTACAACTTACTGAAAATCTAGACCAGTGTTGGCGAACCTATGGCACAGGTGCCAGAGGCGGCACTCAGAGCCCTCTCTATGGGCACACGTGCCATTGCCCCAGCCTTGCCTCTGCCCGCGACCCCCTCCTCATCAGCAACCCCCTGGTGGAGAGTCGCCCCTGAGCATGGCCCACACAGAGCAGCTCAAGCCAAGGACATGGCAATCAGGCAGCATAGACAAGATTCTGCCTTCACACCCCAATGCACACTGTTGATGCTGCGGGGTGCGGGCAGAGGGCATGGTTGCCATGGCGCTGCTGGGCTTCCTGGGTGATCTGCGGTGGGCCCTGGAGGTGGTGTATGGCCCTGCAGGCAGGCAGGGTGGGGTGGAGTGGGGATGGGGCAGGGCAGGGAGTGGGGCATGGCCGGGGCCAATTTTGGGGCACTCGGTCTCTAAAAGGTTCTCCATCACTGACCTAGACAACCAAACAACAACCATAAAATTGGACATGACTTTTTATTTAGACCAGAAGAAACCTGAGGAAGAAGCCCAGACTGAATTGAAGACAAATATGTTAGAGCAAATATGGGGATCTGGGTTACCAGGGCGACAACCTAATGACCATAAATGGGCCAATTCCTCTGGAAAATTGATTACTGGATAGTCTCCTTTGATTCAAGTAACATGCACAAGAATGAAGGGAGATCCATCTGATGATCTAAAGGCATTGGTATGGAAGCCTGGTTGACATAAAAAGAAAGCTAGAGTTAGATTTAAAAATGGATCTTTTGATTGATTAGAGAGCATCCTAAAGTCTCAACTAATGGGCTGAAGGGAGATTTTGAGATGAAGGGAAATATGGTTATTAGAGTTAACTATTGTTGGAAAATGATAAAAAATAAGGGATTAATTGGCCTAATATTGAGGATTTAGATTTATAAGGGAAATGAAAATTAATTATTAGGGAATAGCTTCGAATTATTGTTTAGCCCAGATAACATAGACAATGGATTTGAGACAATGAAGGATACTCTATTACTAAGAAGTGATGATTCATAAAAAATAGAATTTTTTAATGAAATAAAATAAGAATATATCCAAGTAAGTAATAGGTGTATTTTAAATGTTATAATTTTTATATAGTGAAATAAAGGAAATTTGGGTTACCCTAAATTTAAACACTATGGATATTAAAGGTTAAATTGGAATATTGTAATTAAAAATTAGGTAAAATTTAATATAGGATATGGATATGTATAAGTAAAAATATAATGATAAATGTTTCAACTGAGCTTATTATAATTAGAATTTTACTAGCTTAAATATAATATAGCAAATGTTAAAGAAAACAGAAAAGGAATTTTTTATGATGTAACCTGAGATGTGTACTAAATATTTTGTTATTGTACTATTGATTACCCAATCACCACGCTGCTTTCCAAATATTTAAATGTAAAACTGGAAAACCAATAAAAACTTGTTATAAGAAAGAAGCCTCCCCCACCTGAAGCCAAGCCGCAGCCAGAGCAACCCAAACAGCAACTCCCCCCAAAAACGTCCAATTGCTGCAACTGCTAAAGGACCCAGGCCACCTGCAGGCCTGCAAATCAAGTGCTTCTGATGTGGACAGCAGGGACATTGAGCAGCAAATTACCCAGTTCCCTACCCCCAACAGCAGAGTAGACCGCGACCAGCAGTGAGAAAGAAACCTGCCCAGCAGCCAACGAGAGAAAAATCCAACTGGATCAACCCCTATGTGACCCAAGTCACATCCCCCACGCAGGAGGACACTGAGACTAAGGCTGGATCCAACCCCGCTCTACCCTCTTTCAACAGTGACGACGAAGGAGAGGACAACCCGATGGTGAGTCGACATGTCCCATCTTTCTCGCTGCCAGCCAAACTCATAATCCCTAAGTAAGAAGCACAGGCAGACTTAAAAATGCTAGTCAATTCTGGATGCTCCCGGTGCGTCATTAACTTGCCATTTGCCATGAAAATGGGCATATGAGCAAAGCTGCTCTCCAAGCCTGTGAAGTTTGAGCAAGCTGATGGCTCCCTGATGGGAGAGACTTTAGTCACTCAATTAACTGAACCCCTATGCTTAGAAATAGGAGAGCACTGGGAGTTCATTCATTTCCTGGTGGCTCCAAAAATGACTGAGGCTGTGATCCTAGGATTAGCCTGGTTAGACAAGTGGAAGCCATTTATCTTGTGGAAGAAGGGAATGAGAACTGTGAGGGCTCAAGTCCCCTATTGATTCAACAGATGTTTCAGGAAACTTTAGCCCACCCAACAAGCAAGTGCTCATGGCTGCCTCACCGCCACCAGCCACCAGTGAGTACCGGGACCTGGCGGAGGCATTTAGTGAGAAGGAATGTGACACCCTGCCTCCCCACCAACCCAATAATTGTTCCATTGAACTGTTGCCGGGAGCCAAACTCCCATGACCGAGAATATACGTCATGTCCCCCCTCGAAATGGAGGAGATGCAGCTGTAATGTTTTCGCTTGATGTCATGGTTCTGAAAGAAGAAGCTCTTCAAAAAACTTTGAGGCATTGTTTTACCTTAAAGAATCTTTTATTTGCAACATAGCTTTGGCACATACATAGAGAAGCCAAAATCTGAATTCTCCTTCCCCAACACACAGAATCAAAGCATAACTCACTCCTTCATTTAACAGTCATTAATCACATTCTCCAATTAGTTTGAAGTGTGAACTTTTCCTCCCATTGTCTCCTCTTATTACAACTAACCTTGAAGAATACCCTACTGAGATATTGTTATGGCTAACTAGTCCCCAGCACATTCTTCCCCCTCCCCTCCAGCATCATCTCTTTTAACTCTAAAAGTAATACACAGGTTAAATAGGAAATGTCTGCATCTTTATATATTGTCAAGCAATATTAGCAGCATTGACAGCAGCGATACATGGAAAAAAACCTAGAGAGGGAGTTCATTGAATGGGCCAAGTCTACTGTGGGAACCCCTGTGTTGTTTAAAGAAAAAAAAGATGGGTCTCTTTTTCTCTGCATAGACTATAAGGGTCTCAATGCTGTGAGTGTGGAAAATAAATACCCCTTCTCCCTCCTGAAGGACTTACTAACCCACCTCGCTAAGGGGAGCGTCTTCATTAAATTAGACCTGAGAGAGGCATATTACCGGGTGAGAATAAAGGAGGGAGATGAGTGGAAAACTGCCTTCAACTGTCCTGTGGGGAGCTATCAGTTCAAAGTCATGCCATTTGGACTACAAGGGACCCCAGCCATATTCATGCAGTTGATTAATGAAGTCCTACATGATCACTTATACAAAGGGGTTCTGGTGTATCTTGATGACATCCTGATATATAGCACGAATATGACTGATCATATAAAGCTGGTGAGAAAAGTGTTAAAGAAACTATTGAATGCCAAGCTTTGTGTCAAACTGTAAAAATGTGAATTTCACCAGACCAGATTAGATTATCTTGGCTATAGAATTTCCAATGAGGGCATTGAAATGGACCCAGCCAAAGTGAAAGCTGTAATTAAATGACAGCCCCAAAGACTCACAAACAGCTCCAGAGCTTCCTAAGCTTTGCCAACTTCTACCATCAATTCATCCCCTCCTTTGCTGAGATTGCCCTACCCCTTAAAGAACTACTCAAAACAGGCAAAGGAGGAGGGAAACTGTGACCAGGCCAACCACTAACATGGACTATGGGCTGTCAAACTGCTTTTGAGAACCTAAAAAGACTATTTGCTATTGAGCTGGTCCTAAAGCACCCCTGCCCAGGGGAGCCCTTTGTAATTCAAACCGACACCTGCGACGTAGCCATAAGAGCTGTATTACTGCAAAAGAACCAAAGTGCAGCCTTGCAACCTTGTGCCTACACCTCAGAAAAAATTACTGAGAGTGAAAGGAGGTGGGCGGTCTGGGTAAAGGAGGCCTTCACAATCAGATGGGCTCTATTAAACTGGAGACACTATCTAGAAGGGAGAAAACTACCTTTTGAAGTATGGATAGATCACAAAAATCTAGAAGCACTGAAAACTCCCTGCAAATTGTCCCCAAAACAGGTGCGCTGGGCACAATACTTTAATCATTTTCACTTCACTCTAAAGTACATTCCAGGAAGGAAAAACTTCCTAGCTGATGCTCTATCCAGACTACCCCAGTACAAAAGCCAGCGTGAAGAGATCAATGAGGCAATTATCTCCAATCCACAAATGGCTGCTCAACTCACCCCTTGCAGGGCCCCTAATCCTTATGACCCTGGGGCAAAGAAAATAAAACAAGAGCTCCTCACCAATCAATGGTTCAAGGACAATCAAACCTCCCTAACATGCAGGGATGGTTTGGCTTGGAAGAGGGGGAAATTGTACTTGCCAGAAGCCCTCCGTCTTAACACTCTCAAGCACAGCCATGACGTAAAACAGGCTGGACACTTTGGATATTTAAAAACTCTACATATCATCCACCAGCAATTCTGGTGCTGGGGTTAAAACGGAATGTGGAAAATTATGTCAGGAGTTGTACTGTATTTGCCACCATGAAAAGAATTCCAGGGAAACCCCCTGGGTTACTGCAGCTGGTGGCAGACACTTCTCAACCATGGGAAGAAATCGCTATGGACTTTATAGTAGACCTCCCTGAAAGTAGAGGAAATACAGTCATCTGGACTGTGATACACCTATTTTCAAAGCAGGCTCACTTCATTGCCTGAAAAGACTCCCGTCTGCCCAATGACTGACTAAACTGTTCTTGAAATAAATCTACCGGATGCATGGAGCCCCTAAACGAATAATTTTGGACAGGGGGGTGCAGTTCACAGCTACATTTTGGAGGAGCTTTCTTAAACTAATTGGATCATCTCACGGTCTATCATCTGTGTTTTTGTCTTCTAATGGGGCTGCAGAAGCCACTAATAAGATAGTGGAGCAATATTTCAGATGTTTTATTTCCTACCAACAAGCCAACTGGACCAACCTCCTCCCTTTTGCAGAGATGGCTTACAACAACTCTGTTCACAGCAGTACTGGCTTCACACCTTTCAGAGTAGCTACAGGAAAAGAGTTCAGCCCAATACCTGAATATCCTCAAGCACCCTCAGCTTCTCAGACACTTGATCAATGGGTAAGGGGGTGGGAAGAGGTTTGGAAAGCCACAAAAGCTTAAAAAGTTTTCTGCGACTTATAAAAAGCAGGCAGATAGAAAGACAGCCCCTCAAAGAATGTTCCAAGTTGGGGAAAAGGTTTATCTTTTATCTGTCAACCAAATATTTGCACCTTAAATTACCCAGTAAGAAATTAGGACTGAAATTCTTGGGGCCTTTCCCCATTGTAAGAATCATCAACCCGGTCACAGGAGAATTAAAACTCCCTAGGCTTTTAGGGAGAATTCACCCTGTCTTCCATTGCAGCTTGTTGAAAACTTTGCGAGAATCCACTTTAAGACCTCCCCCTAAGAAGGTACCTGGACCCCTCGTAGTGGCAGGTCAAACTCACTATGAAGTAAAGCGTATTCTTGATTCTAGAATTTTTAAAGGGAAATTGCAGTACCTAGTACAATAGAAGGGATACTCGCTATCTGAAGCCACATGGGTGAAATCTAGCAATGTGAAAGCTGACAGACTCATCAAAAGATTCTATAAGAAACACCCTAGTAAACTGAGAGACAGCCCCTAACATATGCTTTTGTTTATGTTACAGGAGCTGTCCTTTTTGTAAGGGGGTCTGGATGTCAACACTGCTAACATTGGATGTTCTTGCTTTGACAATGATGGAGATACAGCCTTTTTCTTTCTGTTGTTTTACTCTTAGAGTTAGATGATGCTGGGGGGAGGGGGAGGAATGTAATGGGAATTAGTAAGACATACAATATTGTAACAAGAGCTGATAAAGAATGATGGTAGAGGAAACTGGGCAGGAAGCCAGCATTTCAAACTAATTGGCGAATGTGATTTATGACTGATAGTTGTAGGAGGGAACTGTGCTTTGATTTTTGTGCTGAAGGGAGGGGAAGTCAAATTTTGGCTTCAACTATATACGTACCAAAGGTATGCTGCTCAATTAAAGATTCTTTAAGATAAACAATGCCTCAAAGTTCTTTGAAGAGTTTCATCTTTCAGAACCATGACACACATTGCAGTAATCCATACAAGAGATGACTAAAGCATGAGTGACCTTGAGTCAGAAATGGTGCAGAAATGGGTGCAACTGATACACGACTTGTAGTGCAATTGTCCAAGGACGCTCCTGGTTATGGTTGCCAGTTAAGAATTCAGTTCTGCATGAATCAAGATGTTTCACTGCATATACATTGTCCAAATTAAAATAGTGACATTAAAAGATTCTGATTGTTGTTGTTGTTATTGTTATTGTTGTTGTTTAGCCCTTTCTACTTGGAAGATGCAAGCAGTTATTTTTAAAACTGTTTGGTCTGTTCAATTGTGTATAATTTTAACTTGATTATTGAGATATATTTCATTAAAAAACTAATGCTATGTCCATCTGCTAAAACAGCAGAATTGCTTATTTTTATTTAAGATCAAACTGAAGTAACTTGTAAATTATACATTCCCATAGCTAGCTCTTTCCAAAACCCCTGAACCAGCAACACCCAGAAAAGTGCAATTAAAAGAAATCATCAGCAATTTCTAATTGAAAACGAGCACAATTTCAGAATATTATTTTTGCTTAGACCCATCCCAGGTGTGGACATTATATGGAGCGGCATAGTCTTATACCATTTCTTTTCTTAAACTCTCAATTCTCCTAGCTCTGGAAATTTTGGAAGAGGCATTGTTATAAAATGTTAGCATGATGGAGCAGTAAGCTTAACTCTTACTAAAATTACTGTAAACTACTGTGTTTCCCCGAATACAACACCCAATCTTATTTTTTGGGGGGGGGGCTCCCGAAGAGGCATCAGGTCTTATTTTTGGGAGGTGTCTTTTCCACTCACCCTCCCCATGTCTGCCCTAGCTTGATTTTTAGGCATCCACCTTGCCCCAAAACTAGGGCTTATTTTAGGGAATAGGGAATATATTAGACCCATCCCCAAAAATCAAGCTAGGGCTTATTTTCAGGGTAGGTCTTACTTTTGAGGAAACATAGTATACTATTCCTTTTTCCCACCCACTCTTCTCACATTTTAAATTGGGAGGGGGGCTTATACATAGAATGTATGCATGAAAGAGAAAGTTGCTGAACTGGAGAAGATTTTAAACTCCTTTCCCCTTGCTTTTCCCAGTGAATTGTCTTTTTTTATTCCAATCAAGAGGGCATGATGGCTCACTGGTTAAGGACACAGAGTTTGTCAGCTGGAAAGCCAACAGCCCAGGTTCAAGATCTGAGTGCCATGCAATAGAGTGAGCTTTCATTACTTGCCCCAGGTTCTGCTTACCTAGCAGTTAGAAAGCATGCAAAAGCAAGTAGATAAATAGGTACCACTTGGGTGGGAAGGTAACAGTGTTGCGCATGCCTCAGTCTATGACACTAAACATCCTTTCATGACCACTGAAAGGATGTTTGGACAATGCTGGCTACCTCGGCTAAGAAAAAGAGAAGAGCACTGCCCCCTAAACTTAGAAACAACTAGACAGGGGAAACTTTTACCTTTACCTTATTCCAATCAAGCTATCAGATTCAAGTAGGAGAAAAAATGCTTTGGTGGCAATGAACGCAGAGGAGTTAAGCTAACTCTGCGCAGCTTGTCTCATTCTGCAGATTGTCTTCTCCCAATGCAATTTTCTTTTTTAAAAAAAACAACAAGTTTTATTAATTTTTCAAATTTTAACATCCAGATGCTTAGGAAGTAGTGTGGTGCTAGGAAAATCAGTCAATAACAAAATCATTCATATATATCTCAGGTTACATCAATAATATTTCCACAAATATTATATCATATTCATGTTAATAAATTTCTAACTAGGCTCAATCAATCAGTACATTTATCAATAGTATTTTACTTATATATATCCAAATCCTGTTTAGAGGTTTTATTTAATTCCAATTTATATATTCCAATTTAACCTTTTATAACCAATGTTTAAACTTTGGATAACCTTGATTTTCCTCATTTCATTATAATATAATTAACATAACTAAAATACACATATTATTCCAAAATTTACCTCCTTTATAGACAAATATATTCTAATTCTCATTCTAATAACTTCTCCTTTAAGATAAAAATATCTTTCATTATCACAAATCTATTTTCATCTAACAATTAAAGTTATAGTCTAACAGTTAATTTTAGCTCCCATTATAAATCTAAGTGCTAAATATAAAAAAAAAACATTATCTCTAAAAAGCTGCTTTACCCATTAAGTAGATTTCTAAATCCCATTTTTAAATCTGACTCTGGCTTTCCTTTTGTGCCAAATAGGTTTCCATGCCAATGCCTCTAAAACCTCAGATGTATCTCCCTTCATTCCTATACCTTTTGTTTGAATCAAGGGAGAACGTCCAGTTATCAGTCTTTCAAAACAACTGGTCTCTTTGTAATTGTTAAACTGTTGCCCTAATAATTCAAATCTCCATGTTTGGTTTAGGGTATTTATAGTTGGTTCAGTAGCCTGGTCCTCTTCTTCTTGTTGTGATTTCATTTGAGTAGAATAGAGAGTCATATCCGGTGTTGTTGTTGTTTGGTTATCTAAAATGTCTAAGTTCTCTGCTTTTGGAGTTACAGGTGCTGTAGTTAAAGTCATCTCAGCCAGTTGTGCATGTTGTATGAAGTCTTATTTAATGTTAAATTGTTTATCTTCTGTTATTTTTGGTGTTATAGGTTGATCAGTTTGAGTCTGAGGTTAAATTTGTAATTTTGTAAAAATGTCTTTGGCTTTCGCTCATTATTCTGCTCCAGACAGAATAGGCTACTTTAATCCATCTGAAACAGTCAGATAACTCAGCAGAATAAGCAAAGAATATTGCTTTTATTTCTAGGAATTCTAAACAATAACTCACTGTTATGTAAAGATACGTCCAGAAGCATATTTAGCAATGTAGCTCATTCCACAGCTAATGGATAATGGATTTTTCCCTCTTTTTCTGCATAAGACTCACATGTTGGCATAGAACCTCCAAGCCGTGGGGCTAGAAGCCATGAGGCTGGATGAAACAAAGGCATTCCCCACTGGCCGCTGGCCAGGATATCCTGTGATGAACTTTAGTGGCTCCTCCTTTCCTCCCACTACTGACCTATTAACATGGGATAGCTGACTAGCTAAAACTACATTACCTATAAGCCATCTCTTAAGGAAACAGCACTTAACCCAATAAATGCCAAACATTCTAACATACAGATCTACATGCTCTAGTCAGGGTTACACAGAGTTACACAATCCAGAATACTCCTGAAATGATTAGCTCTGTTGCTTCATGGATTTTTTCAAGGATAAGTTTGTAATTAAGTTGTGGATAGGATTCATCCATTTCCATGGTGATTAAAGATAGTCCTTTTAGTGGAGGCTATGTTTAGTAAAACTCAGATATTGTTCACCTCCACAATTTGTAAGAATTATTGTCACCACAGCTGTTTCTACATCTTATCTTTTTTGATAATATGAAGGACAAATCAAAGTAATCAATAAACACAATTGAAAAGAAATTTCAGTTGCTATGCCAAATTGTGCCACAAGATGTCCCCAGCAGACCACAAAATTTTTTTCCCAAATGCTGAATAGCCTCTTATTCAGTTAACACACACAAAAAAGCCGATATTTTGCAAAGATAATAGTTAAAGAAGTTTAAAAAATCTAAGTGTCTATAAAAAAAAGTTTTGGGCCCCCAAGATATCCACAAAACAAAGATCCAATTATTTGGTTGTTGAAATTAGTAGTTCTTTCCTTTTCTTTCCAAGCTGTAAAATCCCACATATGCAAACGCTGCTAAATTGAGAGCAGGGAACGAATTTAAAAAGGCTTTCACAGGAAGGTAATTAGGAAAAAAGAGAGATAAAAAAGGATCTCACCCAAATCCTCCACTCCTGCTTCGTATGCTTAGCTATTATTTGGCTGGTGCGACTAAGTGATCGGCCATGTTAATGGCTGATCTTTTCTTCGTCAGCCCTTCTGCGATCTTGCGAAAGCCCTCCCCAATGGTGGTTGCCCCTCCAGGGTGACTTTTGATCTTTTCTGACGAAGGGAAATCAGACAGCAGGGAGAAGCTTCCCCCCGCGTGTCCGAAGGCATTGCGTCCGGAACCGGAAGTCCCAATGCAACTTTCTTAAAGAGGAGAGGACTTAAGTTTTCAAAAAAGATGGGAGTATTGGAAGATGTCAATCAGGAAAAAAAAATGCTGTGAGTTTCACTGTGGCTTTGGTAGACTTTGAAATGTCATTGATCATCTTCATTTTAAACATTCATTATTTATCTATCAAATGGCTTAAAGCAACAATTCACCTCTAATAATCCTCTACATAGAATGAATGCTAATTGAAAAGCTTTACAGATGGTAATATTAAAAATTAAATGTGCTCTTCCAGATTGTTCTTTATTTTTCCCTTAGGTATGTTTAAATGGTTTCTCTCATCTGCTGTCTCTCTCCTAGCTTGAACTTAGCACAGTTTTAAGCATTTGTTTCTTCTTAAACAAATCTACTGTATAGCTCAATAAAGCAAAAGATCCAAAATAAATAGAAAAGGCCCTATCTGGAGGAAGTTCATAACTCATCAAAATCAGTATTCTGTAAAGACATAATAAGAAACCTAAACTGAGAATTCTGTACATACTAAATAGGAACTAGATTGCATGGATGATTTCAGTAGCATCTGGAATCAATTTTGAGAATTCAGCATCTGGAATCAATTTTGAGAATTCAGCATCTGGAATCAATTTTGAGAATTCAGCCAAAAGGCATTGATTTTCCTTTTCTTTACAACAACAAATTTGGCTCAAGAACTATTTATGGTGTACAAGGGTCTTACACTGTCCTACAATTTAATGAAAAGAAGGATTAGCGGTGACATGATAGCAATGTTCCAATATTTAAAGGGCTGTTACAAAGAAGAAGGAGTCAACCTATTCTACAAAGCACCTGAGGGACAGCATGAAGAGCAACCAATATACTGAATTGATCACAATTGTGCACCCCTATCAATCTTTTTTCCAAATATGAGGCAAGTCTTTATATAGCAGAAGTTTACTAATTTTCAGAAGTGATTTCTGGGTAACAGAAGCAGGGGGATGGGAATGAGATATAAAATATGGAGAGACAATCCAAACCACAAATAGAAACTCCATTTTTCCTTTAGTGAATTTTGGAAGGAAGGATGAAGGGGAGATGAAGAAAAGAATTGCTTTCAAGGCACCAAAGGTGCCTATATCCCATATAGCCAATATCAGATGAAATGTGTTCTCTTTAGCAAATTAGAATTCAATGTACTTTTATGCCATTATTCAAGTTCATAGTACTCCTATGCTAGATAAATTTATGAGCTATGCATTTATTGTTGTCATAACAACCAATTCCCTTCTTTCTCATTATTTCCAGTGGATTTACCCACGAGGTTCCCACATATTATTTTTAACCTCCTTTTCTGGAACATATATTTTCATTTACAAATGTAATACAAGTAATTGAATTAATGTCATGTTTTTCTTTTCTTTTTAAATTTGTAATTCAGACGTGGATATACACAGCAAGAGGTAAGATTCACATTCCCTACATTTATTTTAGTAAAAAGTTATAATTTATAGTGGTTTCCTTCACCATAGGCTGAAGAATTTAATCCATTGAATTAAATGTTGTCAGTGAGATATATGGATGCGTATCAGTCTTCCTGAGCTTTTAGATGTCACACCTCTAGTTCCTTTTACTTTCTGTTGGTTACATACATTCCGAACTTTTAAAACACATTATTTACTATAATAAATGAGTAATTATGACTTAAGTGATTTCAGAAAAGCTGCACCAGAAAAAAAATATTTTTACTACCCACAAATAGAGATTTTATTTCTAAAAATGTGCCTTTTCTTGTATTCTAAGTTGTATAATTTATTGATCCAGCCTTGACAGCTCAGCAATGGGCAATGAAATACCTGATGCCGGGGTCAGGGACACAGGTGCCAGGGAGGCAAAAGGTTTTTTTGACCTGAATGTAAAAAGGGACACCAGAATAAGATTTGGGGTGGAATTTCATGCTTAAAAATCGTGCTGTTTCCTGTTTTTTAAAATCAAACCTTTTTTGGTGTCTGGGGAAGGAAATTCCTGATGCCGGGGGCAGGGATGTGGGTGCCATGGAAGCCAAAAACTTTTTGACCCAAATGTAAAAACAGGTGCCGGAATGAGATTCGGGGTGAAATTTCATGCTTAAAAATGTTGCTGTTTCCTGTTTTCCAAAATTGAGCCTTTTTTTGGTGTCTGGGGAAGGAAATTCCTGATGTCAGGGGCAAGGATGCAGGTGCCACGAAGGCCCCAAAAAATTTTGACCCGAAAGTAAAAAATGGAAACCGATATGAGATTCTGCGTGGAATTTCATGCTTAAAAATGGTGCTGTTTCTTGTTTTTCAAAATCAAGTTTTTTTATGTGTCTGAAGAAGGAAATTCCTGATATCAGGGGGAGGGACATGGGTGCCAGGGGGGCCAAAAATGTTCTGATGAGAAAGTTAAATCAGATGCCTCAGTGAGATTCTGGGTGCTGTTTCCGGTTTTTCAAAATTGAGCCTTTTTTCGTTCCTGGGGAAGGAAATTTCTGATATCAGGGGCAGGGATGGCGATGCCTAGGAGGCCCCAAAAAATTTTGACCTGAAAGTAGAAACGGACATCAGTATGAAATTCTTTTTTGGTGTCTGGGGAAGGAAATTCTGGATGCTGGGGTCAGGGACGCGGGTGCTTGGGAGGCCAAAAAATTTTTGACGCGAAAGTAAAAACTGATGCCGGTATGAGATTCTGGGTGGAATTTCATGCTTAAAAATGATGACATTTCCAGTTTTTCAAAATTGACCCTTTTTTGGTTTCTGGGGAAAGAAATTCCTGATGTTGGGGTCCGGGACGCGGGTGCCATGGAAGCCAAAAACATTTTGAGCCAAATGTAAAAACAGGTGCCAGAATGAGATTCAGGGTGAACTCTCATGCTTAAAAATGGTGCTGTTTCGTGTTTTCCAAAATTGAGCCTTTTTTGGTGTCTGGGGAAGAAAATTCCTGATGCCAGGGGAGGGACACGGGTGCTTCGGCAAAAAATGTTTTGGCCCGAAAGTAAAAATGGACGGTGGTATGACATTCTGCGAGGAATTTCATGCTTAAAAATAGTGCTTTTTTTTTTTTAGAAATTGAGCTTTTTCTGGAAGGAAATTCCTGATGCTGGGGTCAGGGATGCAGGTGCCAGGGAGGCCCAAAAATTTTTTTCACCCGAATGTAAAAACGGATGCTGGAATGAGATTCAGGGTGGAATTTCATTCTTAAATATGGTGCTGTTTCCAGTTTTTCAAAATCGATTCTTGTTTCATGTCTGGGGAAAGAAATTCCTGGTGCTGGGGTTAGGGACACGGGTGTCTGGGAAGCCAAATTTTGTTTGACCCGAATTTAAAAATGAACATCGGAATGGGATTCGGGATGGAGTTTCATGCTTTAAAATGGTGCTGTTTCCTGTTTTTCAAAATGAAGCCTTTTTTGGTGTCTGGGGAAAGAAATTCCTGAAGCTGGGGTCAGAGATGCAGGTGCCAGGGAGGTCAAAAAATGTTCTGACCCAAATGTAAAAACGGATGCCAGACTGAGATTCGGGGTGGAATTTCGTGTCTAAAAATGGTGCCGTTTCCTATGTTTCAAGATCGAGTCTTTTTTGGTGTCTGGGGAAGGAAATTCCTGATGCCCGGGTCAGGGATGTGGGTGCCAGGGAGGCCAAAAAGATTTTGTCCTGAATGTAAATACAGAGGACAGAATGAGATTCTGGGTTGTATTTCATGCTTAAAAATGGTGCTGTTTTCTGTTTTTCAAAATAGAGCCTTTTTTTTGAAAAAATTTATTGAATATACAGTTAAAAACAAAAAAGACACAGTGGACATAATACAACTTCCCTGGTTTAAACAATACTATTAGTATTAACTTAGGAAATAAAAAAAAATTCTTTACATTATAACAAAATATGCATATAGGATCTGTGATCATTCTAGTGAGCATTCTTTCAATCATATACATTGTGGTTAAATAACTTTCAATTCTATCTTGTAAAGAATACTAGTATAAAGATTTCTAAACTATCAACTTATCAATCAACATTCGTCCCAGCATTCCTCCTTGACTCTATAACCATCCAAATTTCGAAATAGTCTGTTTCAGTTTTATTTTTAAGCTCTAATGTTAACCTATCCATTTCCGCGCAGGATAGGATTTTATTTATTACTTCTTCAGTAGGTGTTTCTTTTCTCTTCCATTTCTGAGCATAGGCTAGTCTCACTGCAGTTAGAATATGCAGTACTAAATATAAAGATCCTTTGCTGGATTTCTTCTTTGTAATCCCTAATAAAAAATTTCTGGTTTTAATTTGATTTTTTGTGATAATATCTCTTCCAACCAATTTTTTATCATATGCCAAAATTCTTGAGCTTTTGGGCATTCCCACCACATGTAGTAGTAGGTCCCTGGTGATTTTCTACATTTCCAACATATCAATGAGGTTTTTTTGTCCATTTTTGCTAATCTTATGGGGGGAAGATGCCACCTGTAGAAGATCTTATATAGATTTTCTTTATAGGTGGTAGCTAATGTTAGCCTCCTATTCCTATCCCATAATAATTGCCAAGACAGATCGATAAAAGCGACAAGATCAAAATATAGGCAGTAATGTGGAAGAACTAACAGCACTATCACTAAATGTAAATGGTTTAAACTCCCCAGCTAAGAGAAATAAAATTTTGAATAAGCTTAGTAAGAAAAACGTAGACATAATAATCTTACAAGAAACACATAAAAAGAATCAGCACCAAGATCTATTAAACTACCCCAAGTTAGGAACTAAATTTGTATCACTCTCACAGCAGAAAAAAGGAGGAATAGTGGTATATGTCAAGGAAAGAATCCCAGCAAAACAAATTTATCAGGATGAAGAAGGTAGAATATTGATAATTGAAATTTCCCTGAATAAAAAAAAGTTGCCCTGGTAGGAATCTACGCCCCCAACGAGAGACAAAAACAATTCTACAAGAAATTACATAAGATTATTGGTGATATCGAAAATGAGAATATTTGTTTAATTGATGACTTCAATGCAATTGTAGATGGAGAATTAGACTATAAAAGTGAGAATGCAAGGAAAGGAACTAGAAGAATACTGCCTAGTACTTTTTTTAAAATGGCGGAGAAATTTAACATCCAGGATAGCTGGAGGGAGAGAAATTTTTGGTCTAGAATTGATATGGTCTGGACAACGAAAGAACTAAATTCAGATGTAGAGGATGTAACAATAGATATTAATACATGGGCAGACCATAATCCTATTATAATCAAATGGAAAGGACAGAAGACAACAAGGAGGTGGACCTTAAAAAAGGCAATCTTAAATCAAAAATAATTCAAATATAAGATGGAAGAACAAATGCGGATATTCTTCCAGACAAACAAGAAAGAGGAGACTAATACCCAAAATCTATGGGATACAGCCAAGGCAGTCATGAGAGGAACTGCAATTGCATACATGGCCAATGAAAATAAAAAGAAAAGGCAGTACCAAAAAAGTCTAAAGGAAGAACACAAAAAAATGGAAACAGAACTATAAAAAAACCCACAATTTAGGGATTTAAAATGACAACCTGATCTAAATAAACATAAATTGAACATTATAGAAAAAGAAGAATTGGCACAAAAATAAAAAGTATCAGACAAAATTTTTTTGAACAGGCAAATAAACCCAGGAGATGGTTGGCCTATAGACTGAAAAAACAAAAAGATAAAAGATGAATCAGTAAACTATGCAACAAAGCAGGAAAGATGGTACACCACACTGAAGAAAAAAAACATGTGACGTACAAATTCTACAAAAACCTCTATAAAGACGATGAAAAGATTAGTGAGGGAAGAATACTACAATACCTTATGACTGCTGATCTGCTGAAGGTGTAAGGACCCACCCCACTTTGCATCTTAAGAAGACAGAACTCTTGGAATAATTCTTCCAACAGGCATCCTTTATTAAGAGAAAATGGTTGCAGGAGTTCTAGACAGGACTTGGGGTCCAAGCTCTCCCATTCAAGGTTTTAAGGGGTTCTCCAGTAGCCCACCCAATCACCCCCTTCTTTCAGCGACAGTCTCAGGCATTACACTCCCACCCCGTTTCCTTACTGCCGGCTGGATGGAGACTTCAGAGAGGAGTACATGAAAGGTAATAGCAGTACATGAAAGGTAATAGCCCCATTCTTATGGTTAATCCTTTTGGTGATATCCACATTCAGTCCCTTTGAAGTATACTGAAGGAAGTGAGGGCCATAAAGCCCCTTTGTTCACCCTTCCCTTCACCGTATGACAGAATCCAGAGAAGGCAGAAATGGGGTTTTCTATAGTTGATAACTAGAGATGAAATATAATTGGATTCTGACATCCCGCCCCCTTAAAAAAAAGACAGATCCACCTGAAAGAAAACAAAACAGGTATAAAAGTTAGTCAGGCTTGTTAGGATACTCTGTGTGAAACTTCTTTAATAGCTTCGGGTCTCTGACATGGCATTTATGGACCCACTCGTCTTGTGAGGCAGGGAGGTGTTTCCAGGCAACTAGGTACTAAGTCGCTCCTAGAGTCAAGGATTTCCTTTATTTCGAAATGTTGTTCGCCCTCCACCATGATTGGAGGTGGGGGGGGGATTTTTGGCCGTAAAGATGACTGATGCTCTCTTTTCAGCAAGCTGCAATGAAAAATTGGGTGTATTTGCCTGAGATTTTGGGGTAATTCTAATTCTACTGTTACTGGGTTTATGATTCTTTTAATTGGAAAGGGCCCTATATATTTTGGTCCAAGTTTTTTACAGGGCTGTAGGGACTTTAGGTATTTTGTAGATAAGTACACCATTTCTCCTATAATGAATGGTGTAGGCTCAACCCTTTTTTTATCGGCTTGTGCTTTGTATGCCTGCCTAGGTTCATCTAGTGCTTTTCTAACCTGTGCTGGAGTGGACTGCATTATTGTAGGCAACATGTGCAAAAGGGAGTAAGTCCGCCCATCCCACTTTCTTAGATATTAAGAAAAAGATATTGCTCAAGTACTGAGTTCATTTTTTCAGCCCCCCCCCATTCCCTTGTGGGTGGTGGCTAGATGTCAGTCCCTGAGTGGTTCCTTTCTTCCAAAATGCAGACGTAAATTGCACTCCCCTATCAGAGATGATGCGTTGGGGTGCCCCATGCAATCTGTAAATGGGCTGGACGAAAAGTTTCGCTAAGGCTTTTGCGGTGGAATCTTTTGGCAAGGGATAAAGCCCGTGAAAGTCCAGACAACAGTATTCCCATTGCTTTCTGGCAATTCCACTATAAAATCCATGGCTATTTCCCTCCAGGGGGCTGAGGGATTTGCCACTGTTTGTAATAGTCCTGGTGATTTCCCTTGCAACCTCTTTGCAGTAGCACATTTTGGGCAGCTGGCTACGTAGCTGTCTATGTCCTATTTTATCGATGGCCACCAAAATTGCCATTTAATTAAGTGTAAAGTTTTTACAAATACAAAATGCCCTGCTGATTTTGTGTCATGGCAAAGCTGCATGAATGTGACTCTTTGGGTTGTTGGTATATATAACTTTTCACCTACCCAAGGAAACCCGTCTCTCATTGTGTACACATTTTTCTTTTTCTGGAACCATTCATCTGTTTCCAAACTTTTCCGGAATTCAATTCCAGTTTGACTGTTCATTTGTGGTTTTAATTTAGCTTGGGTTCTTGTGGTTACTGGTGTTGCCAGTTGTGACTCTGCCACCATTGATTTAGAGTCTGTGGCTTGTGTGCTGTTATATTGGGGCAGTTCTTTCTCCCTGGTAAATGTTTGAGCTTAAATTGGAACTGGTGAAAATGCTGGGCTTGTTTGGATTGAGCTTCCTGGGTGCTTTCAGGGCTTCCAAATTTTTGTGATCAGTCCACACCTGGAAGGGGATTTTGTTGCCTTCCAGGAACTGTTGCCACATGAGTAATGCCCAACGTGTCCCGTATGCTTCTTTCTCCCATACGGGCCAGCGCTGTTCTGTTTCCGTGAGTTTCTTGGATGTATATGCACAGGGTTGCAATACTCCATCATCGTTTTCTGTAACGATTCTAAGAAAAAGACTCAGGCATGTCTTGGACAGAGGTCTGAAGCTGCATGACACATCTTCACACAGCTTGACAAACTCTGAGTTTATTGTTTCTTATATACTTTTTACATACATAGGCTTTACCATTAACTGCTGACATTTTACATTTAGAAGTTTAACCTTTAGTTGTTGACATAAAGTAATTGAAAAATTCCTTCATATAAGCAATTATTTTCTAGTAACACATTACCTGTTGAGAGCAGGTAAGAACAAATACAGGTAAATTAGAAAAGGAGAAAGAACTGATAAAGACAAGAAGAGATAAAGACAGGAAGAGATAAGGGGGAACTTATTTATTTAGGTAGGTAAGATATTAAGTCAAAAGGGGGTGATCTTTTGGCTGCTTCCTTGGGACAAAGGGTATCAAAAGGTTATGAGGTTTGTGGGGGGCAATGCATGGCAGTTTGCTGCACGTGCAAATTCCTCCACATCTCACCTTTTTCTATTTTATTAATGAAGACATCTTAAGCAGGAGTAGTTAGTGGGTCTTAGCTTAGTATGGAAGATTGCAAGACATCTTATTAAGTAAAGAAAAAAGACATTGAAATAAACAACAACAGCTGATAAGGATAGCAACTATTATAATGAGATATTGAACAATCTTTCCAAGAAGGCCAATGGGAAGCCATGACCATAGAGCACTCCACCAATTTCCTAAGGTATCAATTTTTAAATCAGAAGCCAAGTTATGTAAAACATTAATTTGCTTTTGAATAACGCCAGATTGATCAGAAAGATTCAAACAACACATAAAACTGAAGCTGGGACACACAAAGGTATAAGACAAGTAGAGAGTAGATTTTCCATGTCATATGATTCAGAAATACAAAAGTCTGTTACTTGTGTTACATTAGCTAATTGCACCCAAATATTATATTTCATCCGTGATTCTAAAGGATGAGGTGGGAGAGCTTCAGCCCCCACACAGCAATTAAGAAGGAAAGAGAGGCAAAGAATGACTAAGGAATTTGCAGTCAAAACCACAAATATGGCAGCACATAAATTCTCTGGTGTAGGTTCTTTTCCCTGTTGTCTCAGAACCTCCTGCGCTTTGGATGTTAGGTTCTTTACATCGCCCCAGGTTGTTGGCCAACTGTGATGGCGAGAGCGAAAGGGATGTTGTGCTGTCTGAAGAGTCACCTGCTTCATTTCCAGTATTGGGTTCTGGACTTGATGCCATGACATCTTTGGCTGGTTGCACACACTGGGCTGGAATCCAGAGAGGGCCTGTAGGAGCAAGCACAGCATAGCCTCGCCCCCACGTTAGTAAAGGAGTTGGATCTAACCAGGTTATTTCAGGCAATTGCTGATAATATACCAATGGATTAGGGAGCACAGCTTTCTGCTGAAAGTGATGCTGGTAGGCAGTAGTGTTTTGAAAAGAAATATTTAGCTGGTTTAAAGTTATTAAGACTTTATTGGTTTAAAGTTAATAAGACTTTATTGACTTGATGCAAATTAGGTACCCTTGATCCCTCCTTTTTTACTTGTTTATGAAGGCAGTCCTTAAAGGACCGATACATATGTGAGAAACAAAGGATAGCTGCTGTAAAGTTAAAAACAAAGCCATAAGGTTGGAGTTGATCCTGGGCGTGATGTAAGTACCTGTAAGATTAAAAATAAGTTGGCACACATAATGAGAATCAGAGATTAAGTTAAAAGTCTGTTGAGAAAAGGTGTGGAAAGCTAAAATAGCAGCAGAAGAGATAAGTTATTCTGAAAATAAAATTGAAAATCAAATTTTGGGATAAGAAGAACAATATTAATTAAATCAGTCCCATTTCAAGGACAAGCTTGATTGTGTCCTGAGGTTATTTCAGCAACAGCCTGGATAAAAGATAAAACATTTTGTGATGGGATAAGTAAAGCCATTGAATACAATATACTTTTTGTGCTTCTAACACAGCTAATACTCCTGTAAGTAGCTTACTAGTAAGAAATATCAAAAGTGTTAAGTGACAATTCCTATGTGGAATTCTGTCCACAAATTGAGTACTCAAGTACTTAATTTGCTCAACTGTGGTAAATGCTGGAACTACAAATGAGATCTCCAGGTTGTTTTCCTTTGGTCAATTAGTTAAATTCCAAGTTAATCAAAGATGCAAACAAATTTCTATTAAGTAGGTTAAACATTTACAAAACTTAAGTTTTGCTAGCTGAAACTGCAAGAGCGGGGATTAAATTTCATCTCCATTCACAAACTGGAATTCTAAGCAGAGAAGGAAAAAAAAAGTTTAAAATGAACAGTTCCCCCCCCCCTTCTTTCTTTTGGTCTCTCTTGCTCTTAAAGCAACAAAGCCAGTTGAAAAACAAAAGAGACAGGAAAAAATTTTGTTACAAACTTCTCACTACTTACTTTTGATAACAAAAACTGGAGTGTTCCATGGACTAGTGGAAGGGGCAATGTGTTTGGCTTGTAATTGTTCTTGAACATGAATTTTTAATGCCTGTAATTTGTACAGAGGAAGAGGCCATTGTTCCACCCAAACAGGGGTAGTAGTTAACCAAGTTAAGGGTAAGGCAGACAGTTTATTCATCGAAGGTGACAGTAGCCCACCATTTACTAAGCAAGTCTCGTCCCCAAAGGTTGACATGAATGTCAAGAATGAAAGGACGAAGTTGAACAGTTACAGTAGAATTAGGAAGACTTGCAGAAAGAAATTGTATACTTTGTCGTGCACCTTGTCGCCCTCCTACACCCCAGACACTAGGGCATGGGTCAGTGGGCCAAGATGCAGGCCAATCTTTAGCTGAAATTACTGAAACATCAGCCCCTGTATCAATTATGCCCTCAAAAGGCTTACCCTGAACAAAGACTGTCTGACGGGGTTGCTGGGTGGTGATTGGGGTGGTTAATGCAATTACAACAGGATCTGTGGAACCAAACCTGCCATCCCCTCGATCCCTATCACGACCCCCTGCAGGGACAAAATAGGGCAAATGGAGTAATTGTGCAGGACTAGTATTACTTGGCAAAGTCTGTGGCATGTTAGTCCATAATTGAATAAAGATGACACCTGTATAGTCAGAATCAAGTACTCCAGGTATTACAAAAATTCCCTTTTTTCCCATGCTAGAGCGAGGCAAAATTAATCCAACATATCCAGAAGGGAGAGGTCCAGAAAGTTGTGAAGGAACTATTTGTATTTCTCCTGGAAATTTGAAACATACTTCTTGTTGGATAGTTAAATCTATCCCAGCACTCCCTCTAGTGGCAGCAGGGCTATTGTTAATTGTTGATGGAATTACTGAAGGGTCTCTGTTTGGACCGGGGCCAGAGACCGGCCCGCTTTGAAGTTTCTCGACTGACATTCATTAGCCCAATGAAATCCCTTATTACACTTAGGGCATTTTGTTTTTGGACGTCTCCCAGCATTATTTTTAAATGGTCGGGAGGCATACTTTCCTCCCCCAGGATTTCTGCAATCCTGTTTAAAGTGTCCAATTTTACCACAATTATAACATTTCCCCTGAGGTTTTGTAAGAGCTGCAGCTAAGAGATTAGTTTGAAAAGAAACAGTCCCTATGTCCTGACATGCTTTGATCATTTCTGCTAAATCTGGTTGAGCTCCCAATCCAATAATGGCCCGTTTACATTCAGAGGTGGCATTTTCTTTAGCCAATTTCATAAGCAATTCAGCTTGGGCATCAGGATTATCAATTTGTCATCTCAAGGTATCTTGCAGACGGTTAATAAAATCTGCATATGGTTCATTTGCCTTTTGACGAATATTTGAAAATGCTTGAGATGGTTTCCCAGTTATAGGAACTTTTCCAAACACTTTGTAAGCACATTCAGAGGATATTTGAAGAGTAGCTATAGGCAAAACAATTTGTGCATCCACTGGAGTGTAATCACCAGAGCCATATAACTGCTCTGGGAGGTAAGCACCTCCAGAAGTTGCTGCTCTTAATGCACATTGATGTCTAAACTCACTATCCCATACCACATACTGAGCTGGTGTTAATAACATACGAATTGTTGTTTTCCAATCTTCTGGTACCAAAACATGATTCCTTATTGTTGCTTCTAACATACCTTGCACATATGAACTACCTAACCCAGTATCTCTTATACCCTTACGCAATTCTGTTAAGATTGCATAAGAAAGTGGTTGATATTCAACCACAGGGGCTCCATTTGCATCTCCCTGCCCAGTCAAATGTACAGGACAAAGTGAGAGCATATCTGCTATTTCCTGCATATCTCCCTCTCCTTTCGCCATTTGATTTTCTAATACATGGCGAATAGAAACATAAGATGTAGAATTCTTTTGCTCTGAAGGTGTTACATCTATCGTGGAAGATATAGGAGCTGATGGAACTGAAACCTTTTCATGATTAAAACCTGGAGAGGGAGTAGAACTAAATTGTACTGCATCAGCTCCATATTTTTCCACTGCATGGCAACATTGATGCCAACAATGCAAAACATCCACTAAGGCTCGGGGTTCCTGATGAAGGGTGTTACCTATTCTTTCCCAATCCTTAAGTTGGAGTGTCCCCCTTTCAGGATACCAAGGACAGTTTTTTCCTATCTCACCCACCAGCTTCCTAAGCTCCCTTTCAGGCATGGTCATGCCCGATTTGTGTAAGAGAAACTTTAACTCTCTTACATGCTTTTGCTGATGGTGAGATATATCACAGCCCATACTTACAGTTTGAGAAATCTCGCAGGACGAGAAGACGAGAAGGTGCATCAAGGGGTCTGTTCCAGACAACTGTAAATATGTTGGTTGCTGCTTTCCCTCGGAAGGGGATGTCCCAGTTCAAGGCCCCATTTGTAACGATGCTAAGAAAAAGACTCAGGCATGTCTTGGGCAGAGGTTTGAAGCTGCATGACACATCTTTACACAGCTTGACAAACTCTGAGTTTATTGTTTCTTATATACTTTTTACATACATAGGCTTTACCATTAACTGCTGACATTTTACATTTAGAAGTTTAACCTTTAGTTGTTGACATAAAGTAATTGAAAAATTCCTTCATATAAGCAATTATTTTCTAGTAACACATTACCTGTTGAGAGCAGGTAAAAACAAATACAGGTAAATTAGAAAAGAGAAAGAACTGATAAAGACAAGAAGAGATAAAGACAGGAAGAGATAAGGGGGAACTTAAAGCATATTATTTATTTAGGTAGGTAAGATATTAAGTCAAAAGGGGGTGATCTTTTGGCTGCTTCCTTGGGACAAAGGGTATCAAAAGGTTATGAGGTTTGTGGGGGGCAATGCATGGCAGTTTGCTGCACGTGCAAATTCCTCCACAGTTTTCTTGTAATAGAACAGCCCCCACTGCCACATCACTTGCATCCACCTGTATTATGAAGGGCTTATCCATGTCTGGGTGCCTTAGTACTGGTTCGGCAGAAAAAAGTTTCTTTAGTCTCTCAAATGCTGCTTGGCACTCCATTGTCCATGTTAGTGGCTGGCTAGGTTTTACTGAGGATGCTCCCTTCGTTTTTAGTAAGTTAGTGAGGGGCAAGGCTATCTGGGTAAACGAGGGGATGAATTAGCGGTAAAAATTTGCAAAGCCCAGGAAACTTTGTAGTTGCTTTCTTGTGCGGGGTGGTGCCCAATCTAATACTGCTCTGAACTTCTCTGAGTCAATTTCAATGCCCTGGGGGGATATGCGATAACCTAGGTAGTCTATTCTTTCCTGGTGGAATTCGCATTTTGAGAGTTTGGCATATAGGTGGGCGGCTCGCAGTTTCTTTAAAACTGGTCTGACAAGGTTGACATGTTCCTCTTTTGTTTCGGTGAAAATAAGAATTTTGTCCAAGTAAACAAAGACCCCCTTAAACAGGTGCTCCCTTAGAACGTCATTGATTAATTGCATAAAGACTGCAGGGCCCCCTTGTAATCCAAATGGCAAGACTTTGAATTGATAGCACCCCATGGGGCAGTTAAATGCGGTCTTCCATTCGTCCCCTTCCTTAATTCTCATGCGATATTAAGCTTCTCTTAGGTCTAGTTTAGAAAAAAATTTCCCTTTCAAGAGGTGTGACAGCATGTCTTTCATGAGGGGCAGAGGGAATTGTACACCGATTGTATTCAGGGCCCTATAATCCACGCATAAGCGTAAAGAGCCATCCTTCTTCTATCTAAAGAGGACCGGGGCAGCCACTTTAGGCTTGGCTGGCTCAATGAACCCTCTCTCTAGGTTTTTTTTAATGAATCTTTCCATTTCCTCCTTCTCCTTTGGGCTCATGGAGTATAATCTGGGCTTTGGGAGTTTTGCCCCAGGCTTGAATTCAATGGCACATCTGTGGGTCGATGGGGGGGGAGCTCATCCACCCTCTCCTCACTGAAAACTTCAGCAAGGTCTCTGTATTCCTCTGGTATTTCTGTTAGTCCCTTTTCCTCTCCCATGGATGCTTTTTCTATTCTTGATTCTGGTAGCCCTCCTTGGGATTTTAAGTCCATAGGGTCCCTTTTCTGGAATTTGATTTTTGTCATCCTCCAATTTATCCAGGGGTTCCATTTTTTTAACCATTCCATCCCTAGGATCGTTGGGCATTCCATGCCTGGGGTCACCACAAATGTTATGTCCTCCTCATGTTTGCCCAGGGAGAGGTGTATTGGTAAAGTGGCTAGGGTAGCTGGCATCCCCCCCCTGCTATGGATCCATCTAACTGGCCAAATGAGATTGGTTGTTCCAGTCTCCTCGACGGAATGCCCAGATTCCCCACTAGTGTAAGGCTAATGAGGCAGCGGGTGCAGCCAGAGTCTATTAAGGCTTTCACCTTCACGGCTTCAGGCATGGGGGGAATTAATATAGTCACTGTCTTGAGGAGGGGTGCGATGCGTCCACTTACCAGGGGTTCGCCCTCTGAGCTGTCATCTGAGACATCCACCGGCCCTGCGGTATAGGCTGGAGTTCTTTCCCCCTGATGAGCAGAGGTCGGGGGTTCCACAATTTCCATCATTCTCATGGCAGTTTCTTTTGGCTTAGCTGAAGACTTTCTGGATTTGCTGATTGGGGATCTGTCTGGGTTGTGCTGGGGGGCTTTGGAGCGGCATTCTATAGCTCGATGCCCTTCTATTCTGCTTGAAACACCCCATTTGCTTCTTGGCTGTAGCCAATGGTTTCACTGGTTCGTGTGTCAACTCAGGCAGGGAGCGGCTCCATTGTTTTCCTCGGTGGTGTCTCTTCAATATGTCGATCTCTGCTTTGTCTGCCAAGACGTACCATTCCTCAAGTCGGGGCAGGCAAGCATCATATAGGTCATAATTTAGTCCCTCTTTGAAATGGCTAAGGAGGATGTCTTCTGGCCAGTTCAGTTTGCTGGCAATGGCCCGGAATTCTTGTGTATATTCAGCACCGGGCGTTTGCCTTGCCTCATTGTTTTTATCCTTTTGCGGGCTTTGCGATCAGCCAAGGGGTCTTCAAATCGGCTTCTCAGAGAGCACATGAAATGGTTGAAGTCGTTGAGCTCTGGGGCATTGGAGTCATGCAAGTTCCCCACCCAGTCTGCGGCTGGTCCGTCCAGGGCAGATTGCATGATCCGAATGCGGGCTTTGTCGCTGGGGATGTCCCGTCCATATTCCTCCATGTAGCTGAGGACTTGGATTAGGAAAAACCCCAAGTGTGTTGGCTCCCCTTTGAATTTCAACTCCAATGGTGGACGTCTTGGATCGGTGCCTCCGTTGTTGGTGGTAGTGTCTTCCATCTGTGGTTTGGTAGGGGGTGGGGACTACTGGAACAGCAGACCTGGGGCTGCAGGTTCCACTTCCCCCTCGGTGTCTCTCCCTTTGCAGCTCCAGGAGCTGGGGCGGCCGTAGGGCTCAGGATTCTTCTCTCCTAGGAAGCTGAGAGTTCTCTTCATCAGATCTATAGGATCCAGTCTGAGTACGGTGGCCAGCTTTCTCCCTCTTCACTTGCGTGCAGGGATTTCTCCATCTCCTACTTCCATTCTGGTTGCTTGGTCCCCCGTCTCAGAGTCACCTTTCTTGATTCCTTTCCCCACTCACTTTTCTTTCCAACGCCCATTGACCAGTGAGGCCTATGGTTCCGTGTCTCCACCACTTCTTCTCCTGAGGAATCTGACCTCTCAGATCCCGACATCCGGCAAGGTTCCAGTCGGGGCAACGGCTCTTTTTCCGGGGAGTTTTCCTCCTTTCTTGCTCCATTGTCTGACATGGTAATTTTTTGCAAAATCCCCCGGCAAGGGTCTCCCTTCCAGGTGGATTAATTTTGCAAGTCCTGTCTAATGTAAGGACCCACCCCACTTTGCATCTTAAGAAGACAGAACTCTTGGAATAATTCTTCCAACGGGCATCTTTTATTAAGAGAAAATGTTTGCAGGCGTTCTAGACAGGACTTGGGGCCCAAGCTCTCCCATTCAAGGTTTTAAGGGGTTCCCCAGTAGCCCCACCCAATCACCCCCTACTTCCAACGACAGTCTCAGGCATTACACTCCCACCCCCTTTTCCTTACTGCCGGCTGGATGGAGATTTCAGAGAGGAGTACATGAAAGGTAATAGCAGTACATGAAAGGTAATAGCCCCATTCTTATGGTTAGTCCTTTTGGTGATATCCACATTCAGTCCCTTTGAAGTGTACTGAAGGAAGTGCGGGCCATAAAGCCCCTTTGTTCACCCCCTTCCCTTCACCGCATGACAGAATCCAGAGAAGGCAGAAATGGAATTTTCTATAGTTGATAACTAGAGATGAAATATAATTGGATTCTGACAGAAGGTCCCGGAAGAATTCCAAAATATATTAAATAAGGACATAACACTTCAGGAAATTATAGAAACAATTAAAAAACAAAAAAGTAACAAAACACCCAGCCCTGATGGATTACCATCTGAAATATACAAAAATCTTCACGAACTTGTGGGCCCAACTTTATTGGATACATTTAATGAAGTATTAAAAGTAGCAAAAATCCCAAATTCATGGAAAGAAGCAACCATTACGTTAATTCCTAAAGAAAACTCTGATTTAACTCTCATCAAAAACTATAGACCTATCTCTTTATTAAATATGGACTATAAGATCTTTATGACAATAATGGCAGAAAGATTAAAAAGATACTTAGTTGAATTTATCCATACTGATCAAAATAGAGCCTTTTTTGTGTCTGGGGAAAGAAATTCTTGATTTCTTTCAGGGATGTGGGTTCCAGGGAGCCAAAGATTTTTTTCACTCGGATGTAAAAACGGATTTTGGACTGAGATTTGGGGTGAAATTTCATGCTTAAAAATGGTGCTGTTTCCTGTTTTCCAAAATTAAGCCTTTTTGGTGTCTGGGGAAGGAAATTCTTGATGCCGGGGTCAGGTATGCAGGTGCCAGGGAGGCCATTTTTTTCTTATCTGAATGTAAAAACGGGCACCACAATGAGATTTGGGGTGTCAGTGGAAGGAAATTCCTGATGCCGGGTGCAGGGACGTGGGTGCCAGGGAAGCCAAAATGATGCTGTATCCTTTTTTTCAAAAACAGACAAAACAATGAAATTTGGGGTGCAAATTTCATGCTTCAAAATTTTTTAGAATCAAGCCTTTTTTTGAGGGAACGCAGGTGCTAGGGAAGCCAAAATATTTTTTTACCCAAATGTAAAAACGGATGGTAGAATGAGATTCCATGTGGAATTTCATGCTTTAAAATGGTACTGTATTCTGTTTTTCAAAATTAAGCCTTTTTTGGTGTCTGGAGTGGAATTTCATACTTTAAAATGGTGCTGTTTCCTCTTTTTCAAAATCAAGTCTTTTGGGGGGCCTGGGGAAGGAAATTCCTGATCCTGGGGTTAGGGATGCAGATGGCAGAGAGGCCAAAAGTTTTTTTTACCCAAATGTAAAAACGGATGCTAGAATGAGATTCGGGGTGGAATTTTATACTTAAAAATTGTGTTGTTCCCTGTTTTTCAAAATCAAACCTTTTTTAATGTCTGGGGAAGGAAATTCCTGATGCCAGTGTCAGGGATGCGGGTGCCAGGGAGGCCAAAATTTTTTTTTTGACCCAAATGTAAAAACGGATGCTGAAATGAGATTTGGGGTGGAATTTCATGCTTAAAAATGGTGTTGTTTCCTGTTTTTCAAAATCGAGCCTTTTTTGGTGTCTGGGGAAGGAAATTCCTGATGCCAGGGGTAGGGACATGGGTGCCAGGGAGGCCAATTTTTTTTTTTGACCCAAATGTAAAAACGGACGCCGTAATGAGATTCGGTGTGGAATTTTATGCTGAAACCAAATGGTAGCTCTGTTGTAACCCTATAAAAGTATACTATTTTTATAATGATATCAAGATTACTTTGGAACTCTTTATTTGCCTTTTGCCATTAAATCAAATTTATATTGTTTCTTTGTCAGCAACAGCAATTGCTGAGACCTTCTCTTCTCAGACCTGAGGTACCATATTCTTCCTATTCTAAAATTTTCTAAGCCCTTGTCTTAAGTTCTAGATCCTGACAAACATTACGGAATGATTTTTGTTGTCAGAGAAATAAAAGGAAACCAATATATGATATAATTGTTTAGATGCACTGACATCTGATGCTTTGCAGTTCAGCCAGCTGACTTCAGGGCTTTTCAAGTTAATACATCTGTAACATCTGTCATAGAGTCCTTGCCCTTAGTTCATTGTTAAGTCCAACATAAGTTTCAAACAAATTACATCTTTGCAAAATAGATAATTATAAGTACACAATATACTTTACAGATCATATTTGATATTGTAATCCAGCAGGAAGGACAGGAAAATGGCGATATTGAAAGCCAAGCTAATTTATCAAAGCCAATATGTGCCACCAGGCAGGTTCAAAGGGTATGGCTTAAAAAACAGTCAAAATCATGGCCATGATTGCAGCTTCAGCCATCTTGATCTTTTTTGACCATAAATATTTTGACCTCTGGATTCCATTTAGATTAGAATCTTATAATTAGGTGCAGCCTTAAAGTCCTGAATTGTAATCACTGTTCAGTGCAGGTCAGAGATAAGAAAGATAAATTTGACTATTAAATGTAGACACCATTATCTAGGCCAGTGATGGCAAACCTTTTAGAGACTGAGTGCCCAAATTGCAACCCAAAACCCACTTATGTATCGTCAGGTGCCGGGTGGGCATGGCCCATTGGGTGGGCGTGGCTTCGGTGGTAACAGCAGACTGGGCGGGACTAAAAAGTTCAATCAATGAATTCCAACTTTGTGAGATCTTTTTTTTCTCGCGAGAAGTTGAAATTGATTGATTGATTGAACCTTTTTTTTGCACATGGCGGCAGAGACCTAAAGCAAAAAGGTTTTATAAAAACCAGCTGAAGGCCTAGGATTGGTGTGATGGTGCGTGTGCCCACAGAGAAGGCTCTGCGTGCCACCTGTGGCACGCGTACCATAGGTTCGCCACCACGGATCTAGGCATAAATGGCAGAAAAAAAAATCAAAATATTTAAATGTTCAGAAGCATCTCAGGCAGATCCATCTCCAATTCATTCTAACAGGAGAGGGTGCGTATAGCAGCAGTCCCAACTTTTACGGCTTGGAGGCCCAGTGGGGAGGGAGAGAGAATGGGCCTATGCAAGTGGCAGGCCTGTGTACGCACACAAGCCTATGCGCTGGCCCACTGCGCGTGCAAGTTGAGCTGTGCACATGTGCTCACTGGCCTGCCACTCGCACAAGTTCGTGCTTGCATCAGCCAGACACTTGCATGGCCCAGTTCCAAACAAGCCATGGCCTTATAGTGGGCTGTGGCCTGGGGGATGGGGACCCCTGCAGTATAGAACAATCAGAGTTGCCAGATTCTGTGATTATAGTCAATTTCAGTAAAAGTATTTCCAACCTTCCGTTGGAATTGATTTGCTTATCTGGTCTACCTAGAGGGATTGACAGCAGATCTATTAGAGTTTCTCTAACAGATGACAATCCAGTATTTTTGTTTGTTTATTTTCAAGAGCTGCAGGAAAGAATTTATAACTTCACATAGACAATCCATTCCTCTGGCTGACAGCTCATAAAGTCAGGCAGTTGCCCTAAGCAAACCTGAGAATATTGAAATGGACTTCATTGACAAGTGTTCTGTTAGATCAGGAGGGAAGAAGTTAGTATATCATATTTGCCAGAAAAAAAAGAAGGGATATTATTGGGAGAAGTAAACGCCCTTTGTTCTCTTCAGCAAACTAACCTGTGACATTTTCCTGAAGAGATTGTAAAAATGCTTACACAAAGATTTAAATTGCACATACTTGATATTATACAAACCTTCAAATTCAAGAACCCCTCATTATCCAGTCTCAGTTTCCCCAATTTATTGTATCCATAATTACATAAAAATTATATAGTAGATCTGGGTATCCATGGTAACAAATTTCATGTACAATGATATTTGATACTTTTGTGTGTGTGTATTTCATGCATGCACATGGACTTTTTCACATGTGTAAAATACTTCTTTAGAACATCATTATATGCAGTTTTGTTATTTGTTGTTCTTAAACCAGAATAAACATTTCACCAGGAATGAGAGGCACTCTTACAGAATTGTCAATAGATTAGAAGGGAATAAATCATATAATGAACAATAGTTGTAATTATAACAATTCTACTAAAATTATGTAATGTTTCTTACAAATAGTTTGTTCAACAGCTGTCACATCCTGTGAATATGTTGAATTCTTATTGAATTTTGAACAATATTTTTTAAAGAAATATTTTAAATAAATATATAGCAATAAAATAAAAACAGTTGGCATAAGAAAGCAACATATTAAAGATTATGCATAAAGCACAATAATAAAATACTGTTTTTCAGCTTTAGCATAAATGTGCACCATCTGACAACTAGATCTTTTTTGGAATTCTAAATAAACTTGAACGCAATCTTAAAAAGAATTTAAAGGTGGCATTGGCATAGAATTACTACGGTGCCAAATGTTAATTCTGAACAGAACCACAGAACTTTCAGTGCCCCTGGATCTGAGCATTAAACCTTGGTAAGGCCACACTTAGGATATTGCATCCAGTTTTGGTTGCCACAATGTAAAAAAGATGTTGTGACTCTAGAAAGAGTGCAGAGAAGAGCAACAAAGATGATTAGGGACTGTAGGCTAAAACATATGAAGAACGGTTTGAGGAACTGGGGATGATGACATGATAGCAATGTTCCAATGGGCTAACACAAAGAAGAAGGGGTAAAAAACTTGAAGGCAAAACAAGAAGCAATTGATGGAAACTGATCAAGAAGAGAACCAACCAACCAACAATGAGGAGAAATTTCCTGGCAGTTAGAACTATTAATCGGAGGAATAGTTTGGGTACTCCAACACGGGAGGTTTTTAAGAAGAGATTGGACAACCACTTGTCTGAAATGGTATAGGGTCTCCTGCCCGAGCAGAGGGTTGGACTAGAAGATCTCCAAGGTCCGTTCCAATTATGTTATTCTGTTCTGTTATATGAAGAAAATCATCTGAAATTGTTATTGTTATTTAATGCCTAGAGTGCAACCTAAGAAGACCAAGCAACTATGCTGCTGCCATTGTGACATATTGTACTCAAGGTTGTTTACATTTAGTAGCATGATTTGTGTATTCCTCTGTATTGCAGGAACTTTCTATGGAATCAGGTATTGATCCTGGCCAAGAGTATTATGGGCAAGATTACTACAGTTATGAACATGGGTATGATTCATTTTTAATTATTTTTAATATGACTTCATAGATTATAAATCTCTACTGTTATTGTTTATTGGAAGCATATCATAGCTGGAATCTGAAGACTGTGCTCATGGTATTTAGCATTAGTTGATTTAAACAACTGACCTCTTTATCAGGCTTTTTTAATCATGAGAAATTAATTGAAATGCCATCCCTATAACACACAGTGTATCTGGAAGACCTCAGGTTGGGAATAATTTACCTATTATTAATATCAATTGCTTGTCAAAATCCATTATGTTAAAAAGCATTTGACTCTGATTCTGTTCACTTTTCAATGATGTTCAAGAATGAAACCAGATAGAGAGGTAGTTAAAGTTTATTACAATCATAGGCTAGCATCAATGAGTAGGTAGGCAATTAGATTTGAAGGTTTGTGGATTATTGTTGTGTTTTGGGATTTAATTGCATAACAGATCTTCAGTTGGTAAATCAAATAGGCAACAAAAAAATTCTTTATTAGATACAGTATGATAGAATGCATATATATTTTATCTTAGGATAGCAAGAGCACTTAGACTTATATACAGCACTCTCTAAGTGGTTTACTGAGTCAGCATATTGCCCCCAACAATCTATCTTCTCATTTTACTGACCTAAGAAGGATGGAAGGCTGAGTCAACCTTGAACCAGTCAGTCACTTTAATCACTGTGCCACTACAGCTCCAAAGGATGGTGATGGGACCATTTTTATCTCTACATCATGGAACCTGAAGCAAAGCATGCTCACTTGAAAATACCTTAAAATTCGTAAGAATTTGTTCAAACAGGAATATGTAGTTTTTCTCTGTAGGTATGTTACGTAGGAACATTTCCTATCCTATTGCAGTAGAAGTAATGTTATAGCCACAGATCTGACCATATTCCATAAAATTGGAATATCTAGTACATTTTGGTCAAATAGCTATGTCATAAACTGGAATTAATGATGTTCTGTTTCTCAGAAATGGGATGTTATAGTATTTCTTACTAATCATGCCTCCTTTTGCACTTATAATTATTACTTTTTATTACTTTTGAGGGGTTTTATTTATATCTGTGAAGGTAGAATGTGGACACATCTATCAAGGGTAAGTTTAGAAGCAATTAGGTCTTTCATTGGCCAAGGGATGGAGAAACCAAAAGTGATGGAATAAATTTTTAAAAATGTAGTAGAGCAGTAATTGAATTGTATAAAAACATGGAAGGTGTCTGTACCTGGTTTTTCCACCAGGTACGAATTGCCTCAATATGGAAGTCGGCGGCGCTTGTTATCTCCTTCTGGGATGTACGATGAGTATGGAGAAGTGGTTATGGAGAGTGATAGTGGATATTATTATAGTCCACAGGGGACTTCTACAGAAGCAGAGGTAGGTTTGATGCTATTCCAAAATTCACTTGAATTCATTGTTCTGGTATGCTAAACTTCTAATATTCTAGATTATCTGGTTTTATATTCAAAAACCTTTAAGAATGGTAAAAGAAACAAATAGAAAGAAATTCAGAGAAGAGAGGGTCAGTGTCTCTTACTTGCATATCCTTAGAAAGAGGCATGTTTGAAACCATAGTACTGGTAGAGCTGTCTAAAACAAGACAGACATCTAATTTAATTTTAATTTGAATTTTGCTCAATTTTGTCTTTCCATAGCTGCTTGCCAGCTAACTTCCCACACTGACCTCATCCCATTTTCATAAAGAAAGTTCTTGCTGTCTTCCTCTTCGTCCAGAAAATCTTTTCTGGGACCAAGATAAAGTGATGCAGGGAAATGCACAATTGAAAAGTGCAAAAGTATAACCAAAGGGACAATTTTCTCCAAAAACTTACCCTTCTGTTCATTTATCTTAGGACCCATATCACTTTCCATGCTTGGGTTTTTTTGCCAATTAAAAAAATGTAGGAAAAAAATAGAAATTGGTAGTCAATATATTTATAAATAAGGGCTGCGAACTAACAAGTTCATGAAGTCAGAATTAAAGTGCAACATAAATATTTGAAAAGTTCAAATATACACAGGTGGATTATATAGGGCTTAAAACACTATATAATATATAACACTATATAAAAGTAACCTCAGGAATTTTAATCAACAAAACTTTGAAACCATCAGTTCATTTGCTATTTCTTAAGTGGATAATCTGTCATTATATCTGTCTTTGGAATAATAACCAGGTGACATTATCTTAAAGCTAAGGATTAGTTAGTTGATTTATTACAGGGGTCTTCAAACTTGGCCCTTTTATGACTTGTGGACTTCAACTCCTAGAATTCCTCAGACAGGCACAAGTCATAAAAGGGCCAAGTTTGAAGACCCCTGATTTATTATTTCTGTAGCAGCATTCATAGAACATAGAATAACAGAGTTGGAAAGGACCTTGGAGGTTATCTAGATTCTTACCCTCTGAGCACTAGGGAGACCTACTTGCATCTATAGAATGACTGAAATGCATATTAATAAATATGAGTACTACTTGTAAAGAAATAAATACATCTTCTTTATCGCTAAATTTGCCATATCAGCAACTCTTCCTTACTGTCTTCAAGACAGAATAATTGTTGTATATTAACCATACCAATAACTCATGAAAAGTAGCATATGTTACACTTTCATAAATAGCCACACCTATTTATAGTTATATATAGGCCTAAGACCAGACTTTATTTCTTTTTTTAAAATATGGTTTTGACATCTCCTATTCTTGTTCAGATCTGTAGTACCCCCTAGTGGTCCAAGTAATAATAAAAAATGTTTATCGTTAAAGAAATATAATTCCATTTTTTCAGCTAACAAATGGATATTTAAAATCTTTTGCAAAATATCAGGTTGATATATGAGATATCAAATTAAAAGGGAGTGATCTCTGCTAACCCCCAACATTTTATGGAACATGTAAAATCTAACACAAAATACCCAAAAGCTAGAGTTTCTTTTAGGAAAATAGTTATTGCCAATATTCCTTGAATACACAGATATTTAGAACTTTTTAAAAGAAAAATAATCATGCTTTTGGGGAGAAATGTTGATTATCACTCAGGGTTTTAAAAAGTGCTACACAGACATTCAAGATTCAAGTTTCCTAAGATGCTATAAAAATTAGGATCCACCTGTCTATTTGATTCTAGATAAGTGCTGGATATTAATTACTCCATTTTTTTTCACATCTGTGTATTCTATGGTATCAAGTTTCATTCCAGAAAGTTTTCAAAAATTGTGCTAAAAGGGATATATAAATTTCCTTTATGTAATTAACAGGGAACAAGTCAAGTCGGAAGAGCTGTAATCCAGAAACCAGGTTCTCAATTAGCTCTTAGTAGTAAAGGTAAAGAGAAGACTGTAAGAGAAAGTCCAGTCCAGAAAAGAAGGAAACTAAGAGCAGTGATGCAGCTGGGCCGAATAGCAGTTAGTGCTCATAGGCCAGCAACAACTGAAGCAGCACCATCCCCATGGAAAAAACCCAAGATATTTCCAATGATGCTACAAAAAGGAGGAGGTAAAGATTCAGATTATGTCAAGCTGATGGCAACACAGCAGGCAGATGGAGAAGACAGTAAGGTTATTAAGGGAACCTACTTGCAGAAATCAGCAGGTGATGGACCATCTTCAAAAAAGCTTGGCCGTAAATTTAAACATGCTAGTATTTTGAAGAAAGGTCAGGAACATGGTAACTCTGAGGAAGTAAGTGAATCTGAATCTAAGTCTGGAATCTCAATTAGTGTCACAGCAGAAAGTGAATCTGAAGTTAGTGATTATGGAAAAAAAAAAGAAATGACATCATCTTCTAAAACAACATCATCTACTATTACAACATCATCTACTAAGTCAACATCCTCCTTTTCTTCCTCCTCCTCCTCCTCCTCATCATCAGAAAGTAGTTCTTTGACATCTCAATCAGATAAAGATTATTTGAAAGTTACCCTAGACCAAGATGAAGCTACTGAAAGCACGGTGGACTCTGATGAAGAACATTCAGATTCATCTGGCTCCTCCTCAAGCAGCGACTCAGAAGATGGAACAATCAATTCTCAGAGCAAAGTTTCTGACCTTGTGGAAGATGATACAGAGTCAAATATGTCATCATTGATGCAAAGTTCCATCAGCAGTGAAGTTACTCCAAGGTCAAGGAAGGATGAGACTTCTGGGTCCAGTTTCAAAACACGTTCTAGAGCTGGAAGTGAGTTAGATAATGCAATAGCTGAAATATCTGAAGCCACAGAAGAATCACCTTCCATTGTAGAAGAGGAGGAAGAAAAAGGAGAAGAATGGGAAGAAAGAGAAGAGGAAGAAGGAGAAGAGGAAGAGGAAGGAGGAGGAGAGGGAAAAGAAGAAGAAGATGTAGAGGAAGAGGGAGAGGGAGAAGAAGAAGAGGAAGAAGAAGAAGAGGTGGAGGAGCAGGAGGAATCAAGTGACCATGAAGCCATGTTCAACAGTGAAAACATTACTTCCAGCCAACAAATAGGGAGCAGTGAAGAAGAGAGTGATGGATATGCTACTGAAAAGGAGAAAAGCACTATCAAGAAACCAGCATCAGTAACAGTTTCCAAAGAAGACATGAAAAGTGAAAATATAAAGAAAAGAGGCCCTGAAGAGTATTTAGGTGAATCAGACCATGATACCAAAGATGTTCCCGATACTACAGAATCAGACATTCCTAGTGATTCGACATCCTTTTAAAAGAAAAGTGAGACTATGGTTAGAAAGTTTGCAGTGAAGTGGATTTTTTTTTAATTTGTTTGCTGTGCACTGTGTGTATTGCGTTTTGTCAATGAGAAAGTGTTACTATGGAAATCTCACAGAACAAACTAGACAGACAAAATATGAAAGATAGTCATACTTTTGCAGAAGTGCTACATGTACTAATCAGAAAAGGTCAAGAGGCCTAAAGAATTAAATACTAAATCTCTAGGTGCTATGACAAAGCATTCTAGAATAAGTGTAAGGACCCACCCCACTCTGCATCTTAAGAAGACAGAACTCTTGGAATAATTCTTCCAACAGGAATCCTTTATTAAGAGAAAATGGTTGCAGGCGTTCTAGACAAGACTTGGGGTCCAAGCTCTCCAATTCAAGGTTTTAAGGGGTTCCCCAGTAGCCCCACCCAATCAACCCCCTCTTTCAGAGACAGTCTCAGGCATTACACTTCCACCCCTTTTCATTACTGCCGGCTGGATGGAGACTTCAAAGAAAACTACATGAAAGGCAATAGCCCCATTCTTATGGTTAGTTCTTTTTGCAATACACACATTCAGTTCCTTTGAAGTATACTGAAGGAAGTGAGGGCCATAAAGCCCCTTTGTTCACCCCCTTCCCTTCCTCGTATGGCAGAATCCAGAGAAGGCAGAATTGGGGTTTTCTATATTTGATAACTAGAGATGAAATATAATTGGATTCTGACAATAAGGATATTAAAAGCCGTTTCAGGCAATATAAATCACCATGTAATACTTTCTGGTTAACCTGTTTATTCAGGAGTAGAGATGCTTGAAGTGTTGTGAACTGCTCTGATCCTTCTTTCCAGTAATGGTTTATTCACACAAGCAAGTTTTCCCTTGACACTGCAGTCGTCAAGAAAACCCATGTGAATTAATTATGCACTGAAACATATGTACATTACTATAATGCACAGTTTGTGTTTTTTTCCTAAGAGTGCCTACATATCTTTAAAAAGCAATTCTATTTATAACCATTTTTTCTCACTTTAACATTGTTTGCAAATAATCTATCTCTTTATTCATTATGCTGATAGTTTTATTCTTTTGTGTGGAAATTAATTTTTAAGGAAATTGATGCTTTTGCTTCCTTTTTGCTGGTGCCAATTATAAGGATGATATAAACTCGCATTGGACTTTTTAGATAAAATATGAATATTTAAATTTAAAATTTAAGTAATAATTTAAATGATGAGATACATATTCATATTAGATCCTTGGTGGACAGTCTTTTTTCTAACCATTTCCATACCTTCCACTTCCTTGAAGAATAAAAATTATTCTTTCATTTGTTACAATGAACCATGATAAGAAGAAATATCAAGCACTTTTCATAAATCATTGAATGACTTATTCTGGAAGAAAGCTATTTTTAAAATACTAACCTTATTATTAGCACGAGTACCACCTCTATTGCTAAGTCCTATACATCTGTCAGTGTTTTTTTATTTTATGTTATAGTTGAATTATTTCATAAAAGCTTTCATGTATGAACTTTAAATAACTCTTCATTATCTGTTCACGGAGAGATGTGCATAAAATTATGATTATGCCTATCCCAGTATGACTCTTCTAGTTTTTTTTGCTACTGGTTCACTTGAACAAATTTCAGGAACTGAATTGATGCTGTCTGAGAGATCCCTCCATAGAGTAATAATATGCAGAATCACCTATAGCTGTTTTACATTGTATAGGACATGTCTGGATGTAGCTCATCTTACAGATGTAGCTCATCTCTTCCCCAAGAGATATCTTCATATGATTGAAACAGAGATGCAGGCATAGACACAGATATGCTTGTCAATCTTTTGTATGTTCAATATTTCTCCATAAATATGACCTTAAGCATGATTTGTTCTCTACAAAAGTCCTAAAAGTAGACTCATGTAAATGAATGAGCCAAAAACATGCTGAAATATTGCAGAAATATTGAAAATTCAAACAGGTTTACACACTTTTAAGCACTGCTTTGGATATAACATTGGTACCAACAATATTTCTTCCCAAGTTAGAGTATCTAATAATATTTAATATTTATATAGATTCAAGACTAACCTCAAGTGTACTAATTTAAGATTTTTTTCAGTATGCTACTTAAATGTCATGATAGGGTGAATATCATTTACTCTCTTACCCTTTACAAATTGCACAACAACATTTTCACTGTGTCCTGCTTTCCACATGCTTGAAAAATAAACTTCCTGCATGCTACAAACCAGAGAGGAGAAGATGGGTAAAGGGATTATTGTTTCATAGATATTCTCTCAGTACAGTATTTTTAAAAGTTATTGTTTTACATGTGTTTACCTTCCATTTCAAAGAGCATGGCATGAGAAACTAGTGTAAATTGATGCATTAATCAGGGGGACTATGTATTATAAATCTTATTTCTATGCTTAGGATTTTTTTTTTTTAGTAGAGACAGAAAAGCAGTTTTCTGCATTAAAAATAAACAAGGAGATACTTAAATATTTTCTCTCTTTTTGTTGTCCTCCAGTGGGCCAAAAAGAAAAGGATCAAGTTGGTCCTTGATCCTGAATATGAGAGCAGCTCCACTGGAGAGGACAGTGCCCCGGAAAGCCAGAGGAATCGTCTCAGCAACCCCAATATTCCAGCCAATGTCAATGGCAATATATACATAGCCCAAAATGGGTCAGTTATCAGAACACGTCGAAGTTGCCTTTCAAACAATTTGAAGGTCACATCTCCTGCCAGACTGGGAAAACAATTCAAGAAGCTTGATAAGTTAGGTGTAACACACGAGGAAAACATCCCACTGAACACATTTCCCACAGGGGCATCATCTAATGATAAACTGAACACCAGACCCTGTAATGTTTCCTTTGCTGCCTCTGCAGTAGACACTGACAACATAGCAACAAAAGCAGCAGGGAGCAGATTAAAAAGCACAGACCAGCAAGAGTCCATCATTGGTAATGAAAGTATCAAAGAGTCTTCGGACTTGCCCGGTGATCACGCACAGTCAGAAGATGAAGAATTCTGGATGGGCCCTTGGAACAACCTTCACATACCAATGACAAAACTGTGACCTCTCTTTTTTCACTTTAATTTTTATCCCCATTTATAATAATTATAATGATAACAATAAAACCACTTTTTATCATCACCAAGGAAAACCATACAAACTTTGTAATTGTGCACATGAGTTGTATACTTCAAACAAAATGCTTTAAAGTAAAAGGAAAACTAAGACAAAACAAACAAGAAAAAATTCAGAAAATTTGCACTCACATTTGTACTAATTAATTTTTCTTCCCACAAGTCTTTTTTCTGATGGGCTCCAAGTTCACTGAACAAATTCTCATTAAAATGGACTCATTTGTTGGCTTCAGAGTTATTGCCTAATAATAACAACCATAAAACTATTACTGAAATGTTTTATTGTTCAGTGTTTATACCTAAAAGGCAACCATCATATATTTGAATGATTTGTCTGTTAAGACCCAGAAGAAGTTTTATTTCACAACATATAAACATGGATCACATTGACCTAATAATAGTCACATATTCTCTATATTCTAAGTTGTTTTCAGATAATGCCATGATTCCTTCTTTGGCTATATCCTGTACCAGCTAGACTCACATTGATCATTCCAAGGTCAGTTTCAGCCTTGTAGGGTTTATTCCTTCTTTGAACAATTCTTTATAACAAATTACAACTGCCTTTGAAATTCATTATATTCCTTTCAATGTGCCTTATATCTAATCAGAATGTATTCAAGACTGTAGCCATCAGCTGATTCTATATATTTTTCTGAGCCATTTCTTCTACAAGCAATATTCCATCTCCTCCAGGTGATTTTGTCCAAATTCAAGTTGAATCAAGTTTCTTCATATGTGACAGATAGTTGTGATCATTCATCTCAAGATCCTTTCCAGTTTAGAACATAGTTTTGTTTTTAAATACTCTGCAAAGGGAAATCAGATGGTATATGCATGTAGTTCCATTCAGCTGGGGGGAAAGCACTTTGATTTTTTTTTTATTTTAGGAAATTAATACTTTGCACAAAAGTTTCCATTGTTACTATCAATATCATTTTAGGACCACTTTCCAGGAAAAAATCAGTATGATGAGAATGAGGCTTAGGCGAATTCTTGTAAAGTTGGGCATATACTGATGCAGCTGTGAAAATTGCTTCATTATGCTTTGAGCACATAACCTATCAGCCTGTAAGTCCATTTTAGATTTAAATGATGTCTAAAATTAGCAGGACCAGTGATAGCAAGCTAACAAGCCATAAAGAAATTTGAAAAGCCATGAATAGCTATGAAACTCCATGCTATTGAATAGACAGTCTTGACTTGTAAGCCAAACCACTGTATGCTGATATCAGTGCATTAAAAAATCTGCACCATTTGACCCACTATACATTCTCAACAGGTTTTTCCTGTGTCATGACCTATTAGAAGATTCCACTTCCTGCAGTAAATCTTTCTTATTCTATAGGATTACCATGATTGTTCCAAAGAGTATAGCCTTGCAAATGAGCTCATGGAAATATTGCAGAGTAAGTTCAGCATATTACTCTAACTGTAATTATTATTTAACTGTATGAGACGCAGTACATTTGCACCCTAATCTGCTGCATAATCCATTTAGTGTACATATTTAAAGCCTCACATTTATAAGGGCTGTTTAATAAACAAAGGGAGCAATCCAGACCTCTCTGCATTATAAAGTATAAATATTTTTCTTGGATTGGATACTCAGTGGAGGTAAATCAGCATGACTTCACTAAAGCCGATGGAGTTTTGTAGCTGCTGAGAATATTCATAATGGGATTCTGAAGCTATAAAGCTGCTTTAAGTAAAGCATGAAACAGGCCTTTGGTATCAGCAATATGCTCATCATATAACACCATAACCTCTATGTAGATCCATTGAACAAGAGATTAAAGATGATGATAAATCATTTATAGGAGGGATTTTGTGATAATTAATCTTTTTTATCTTTATCATCTTCCCACCCATAAGTTTGTTTTAATGGAGCTTGTACAATTAATCTTTAAACATACATATATAATGGCAAAAGAACCCTGAATTAAAATGGGAATAATTCAGATATATGAATTATATCAAAAAGGCACAAATGATAATTGAGCAATAAGATCTCCATAACTCTGCTAGTGTTGAATTTTAAAAATGCAAAACAAAGTCTTGGGAAAAGAAAGAGCAATCAAGCTGCAAAGAAAGAAGACCTCTGAAACAATTAATGAGATGGTTTAAAATTCATGCAGGACAGTTTAAAGAACACAATGGATGGGCTCACTTGGGATCATCTGCTGGTAAGGAAAACAGCCATCAGTTTCTCTCCTTAAGAGAAGGGGTAATTGCTGACAGATGGCTAAACCATCTGGTAAGATCTGATCCTGAGCTAGCTGTTCTGCAGGGGAGGAATGAGTAGAAACATCCACACTTCCACATGAATCAGTTCCTTGCAGATGTCTGGAGAGAGGGATGGTATTTTTGCCTGGTAGACAATATTCTTTTGCTTTACTGAGTGGCACCCCACACAGATCAGAAGTGATGCCTGATCCATGAAAAATACTTTAGTTTGGCAAGATTTCTGTCTAAAGGTGAAGAACAAAAAAGAAATTGTTTGAAATGACTTGGCGTGTCTTAGGCTTTACTGCTTGACATTACCACCAGTAGCAAACCAAGAACTGTCAGCTATGTCTGTGCCCTGACACAAAGACACCCCCAAGAATGTTGCCATCCCCTGCCCAGGATCAATCACTGCCTCCTAAGCACCAACTTTTTTTTTTAACAAAATTTTATTAAATTTATATAGGTAAGGAAAAATAGGAAGAATACAGGTATGGTAAAGGGAAGGATAAAAGGAAAGGGGGAGGGGAAGGAAATAAGGAATTAGGGTAAAATAAGGATAGGTACAATCACATATTTCAACAAACAAGCAACCATCCAGTTCATAATAATGAGTAAGTATCATATTCAACCATTTTTAACAAAGCTTAAACTGTAACATATTAAAAATAATTAGTAAACAAATACGTTGATCTATTAAGTAAACACTACTAATAAAATCACAAAAAAATAAATCCTAACAATCAAAAGTAACAAATGAAAATCAGTAAATCAGGAAAAGTAATCGTATCATCAAAATGTTAGTTAGAACTCAATTAAAAACAGTCATCTATTCTAAAATATTAAATCCTTCAAGTTCTAATGTGTCTCTAACCATTGATAAATTTTTTCCCAAGTTCTAAAATAAATTGAATCCTCTTTTTCTTTCATTTCTAATGTTAGTCTATCCATTTCTGCACACTCTAGAATTTTGGTGATAATAATCTGGTCAGATGGTAGATTCTCATTTTTCCAAAATTGGGTAAATACTATCCTTGCAGCAGTTAAAACATGCAATATCAAGTAGTCATTCTCTTTACCATAATTAGGTCTTAATATTCCTAACAAAAACAATTCTGGTTTAAATTCTATTTGTAGTTTCATCATTTTTTTCAACCATCTATGAATCTTAGACCAATATTTCTTAGCGATAGGGCATGTCCACCAGGCATGGTAATAAGTGTCTGGCTGTTGTTCACATTTCCAGCAAATATCCGAAACATTTTTAAACATTTTCGCTAAGCAAACTGCTGTCATATGCCATCTATAGAACATCTTATATAAGTTTTCTTTATATGCTACCGCTTTTGTAAGCTTAATGTTTTTATCTCAAAGTTTTTGCCAGTCTTCCAAATCTATAGAATATCCAAAGTTCTTTGCCCATACTATCATTGTTTCTTTCACTTGTTCTTCTTCTATCTTCCAGTTTAGAAGAAATTTATAGAGTTTTCTAATCAAATTCTCATCTGTTTTTAACAAAATTTTATCCAATGGGGTCTGTTCTTTGCAAAATCCTGTCGATTTTATATCTTTTTCGTGTCTTGTTTGAATTTGCAAGTAGGACCACCATGTCAAATCAATACCCTGTAGTTGTAAAGTTTGCCTGTCCTTAAGTTTTCCCTCTTTATCTAAAATGTCTTTATAACTAACCAGTTTGTCATAATTAATCAGATTTGAATAAGCAAATGCTTCCATTGTTGAAAGCCACTCAGGTATTTTCATGTATATTTTATGTTTAATTTTCTCCCATTCTGAAAGTAGTACGTTTCTTATCGCATGATTCTGAAAGTACTTATATGCTTTAGATTTCTCATACCATATAAAAGCATGCCAACCTAGCTGAAGGGTCATGTCCCTCTAAATAAAGCAATTTTTTTATTTCTCAATACAATCCATTCTTTAAACCAAAGCAAAATAGCCACTTGATAGTAAAGTCTCCAATCTGGAAGTCCAAAGCACCCTCTATCCTTAGATTCTTGTAACAATTTACATTTGATTCTCGCCTTCTTTTTTTGCCATATAAATCTTAAAATCATTGCATTTAAATCATCAAAAAAATTCTTAGTAAGTTTAACAGGCACTGTTTGAAATAAGAAAATTAGCTTTGGTAAAATGTTCATCTTAACCATCGCTATTCTTCCTAAAAGTGATAAATGAAGATTTTCCCACCTTTCCAAGTCCATTTTTATTTGTTTCATTAATCTCTCATAATTATTTTCTTTTAGTGTAGTATATTTCTCTGTTAAATAAATACCAAATATTTAACTTTTTTAACTATTTGAAGATTTGTCATTTTAGTAAGTTGAGTTTTCTGTTTGTCTGTTAGATTTTTTGTTATTACTTTAGTCTTTTCCCTGTTTATTTTCAGACCAGTCATTGCTCCAAATTTCTCAATTTTCTGCAAGAGTTTATTAGCTGTTTGCAATGGCTCTTCTAGAATGAAGACCAAGTCATCCGCAAAGGCCTGTAGTTTATATTTCTGATCTTTAATCTCCAGGTCTTTAATTTCTGTGTCTTGTCTAATATTTCTTGCCAAAACCTCTAATGTAAGAATAAACAACAGAGGAGACAATGGGCATCCCTGTCTAGTGCCTTTTTTAATCTCAAATCTATCTGTGTAATCTCCATTTAAAAGTATTCTTGCTGTTTGTTTCTTATAAATTGCTTGAATTGCTTTATTAAAATTTTCACCAAAGTCCATTTCTTGAAGTTGTTGAAACATACATTGCCAATTTAAGTTATCAAAGGCTTTTTGTGCGTCAAGAAATATAAGTGCCATCTGGTTCCCTGGATGGATTTCATAGTACTCCAGAATGTTTAAAATAATCCTCAAGTTATTCTTTACCTGCCTTTTTGGTAGGAAACCATTTTGGTCTGGGTGTATAAATTCATTCAAAAATATTTCATTCTTTCTGCCATTATTGCAGCAAAGATTTTGTAATCCACATTTAATAGTGATATTGGTCTATAATTTTTAATTAGTGTATGGTCAGTATCTTCTTTAGGTATGAAAGTAATATTAGCTTCAGTCCATCAGTCCAGTATTTTTGTATGTGTAAAAACTTCATTACATAAGTCTTTCAGAGTTGGAGTTATAGTATCTTGTAACGCTACATAAAATTCAGCAGGAAGACCATCAGGTCCTGGTGTTTTATCTTTCTTTTGCTTTTTTATTGCCTCTGTAATCTCCATCATTGAAACATTCTCATTTAGCCTCTGACGCATATTCTCAGGAACCTTTGGGAGATTTGCTTCTTTTAAATAAGCCTGAATTACATCTTTAGAAACCGTCTCCACCTTATACAGTGTCTCATAATATTCCTTCGTAATTTTTTTCATTAAGTCATTATGACATTGTAGGTCACCATCCATATCCTGTAGCTTACTTATTAATCTTTTTTCTCTTTCTTTTTTTAGTCTATATGCCAACCATCTCTGAGGTTTATTGGCATTTTCAAAAAAATTCTGTTTGGATCTTTTAATCTGTTGTGCCATTGTATTTGTCTCAAGTAAGTTTAATTTATGTTTTAATAGTTCCATTTGTATTTTCAACTTTTTCTTTTGAGGGTCTGATTGTAATTCAGCTTCCAACATACTAAGTTGTTCTTTCAATCTATGTTGAACAAATTTCTTCTTGTTGTTCTTTTTAGCAAGATAAGTTATGGCCAAACCTCTAAAATAAGCTTTTGCCGTGTCCCACACAATTTGAATAGAGGTTTCTTCTTTTTTATTAACTTTAAAGAAGAATTCCATTTCTTTTATTGCAAATTGTAAAAACTCCTTTTCTTTCAATATTGATTTATTCAAGGACCATCTTGGTCTTTTCTTAAGTCCTTTCCAGGTCATTTTCATTGAATTATGGTCTGCCCAAATGTTAGATTCTATTTCAGTTTCTTGTATCATGGCCTTTAAGTCCAAAGAAGTCCATATCATGTCAATTCTTGACCACGATTTATGTCTGTTAGAGTAAAAGGTGTATTGTGCTTTTTCCGGGTACCTCTCTCGCCAAATGTCCTGTATACAAAGTTCATCTTTCATTCTTAGAAAGGATTTAGGTAAAATATTACTTCCTTTTTCCCTGTTTGTGACTTTTATAATCCTGTACTGGATCAACAATTGCATTAAAGTCTCCAAGAATACACAAGCTATGGTAGTTTAAGTCCACAGGTTTATCATATAATTGCTGAAAGAATTGATCTTGTTTCTCATTGGGAGCATATATCGCCACCATCAATATTTGTTTTTGATTCCATATAATCTCCACCATCAGTATTCTTCCCTCTTCATCAGCATAAATTTCTTTTGGATTCATCTTTTTTTATATATAAAGCACTACTCCTCTTTTCTTTTGTGATGCCAAGGAAAAATCAAGTTTGCCAAGTTTTAATTGTTCAAGTATTCTAGAATGTTGTAACTTAATGTGTGTCTCCTGGAGACAAATTATATCCATTTTTAATTTTTGTAGTCTATGAAACATTTTACTCCTTTTTGATGGGGAGTTAAGACCATTTATATTTATTGAAAGAATTCCAATTTCCTCCATAATTTCAAATGTATTGCGGTCTCAGTTTTCTAGGAGAGCTTATCTGTCTCTGATCTTTAGGCCTCACATTTCCTCTGGTTGAGTCTTTTTAGGTGCATCTTCCTCCATTTGTTTCTATGTTCCTGCAGTCATTTCCTCTGGTTTCTTAGGTTCCACCTCACCTCTCTCCAAGAAGTCTCTATGATTATTAAATAAAATCCTCTGCTTGTTGTGGGGTGTTCAATCTGTATCTTTTTGTGTCCCAAAAAATTAATAGTCCTTCTGGGACTAACCATCTGAAATTCACTCCTTTACTGATCAATTTCCTCATTAAGAATTGGTATTCTCTTCGAGCTTCTCTAATTCTTCTTGGGATCTGTTTGAGAACTACCAAATCTTTATCTTTGTATTTCAGGGGTTGGTCCCTCACTAGTCTCAGGATCTCATCCCGAAGTGCTCTTTTGTTGAATCTAATATGAACTTCCCTGGGCACTCTATTTCTTCTTGCATAATTTGAATTCACTCTATAGACTTGATCAACTTCTCTTTTAATTTGATCCATTTCCATTCCAAGCAAGTCTGCCAATAACTCAGTCATCAATAATAACAGGTTCTCATCACTCTCTTATATCACATTTTGGAATCTTAGAAAGTATGATGCGTGTTCAAACCCCATCCTTGCCACACTTTCTTCCAGCTCTGCATTAGATTGTGCCAATCTCTGATTTTCATCCTGGAGAGTCTCTAATTTCTGGTCTACTACTACTGACTTGTCTTCAATATTTTGCATTCATTGTTGAGTATCTGACATTGCCTGTTGAAAAGCTTCCATTTTTTGATCCATCTTAAGCAGATCATTTTTCAAGTCTTCGAGATCCTTCTTCATTTCCATTTTAGAATCCATAATTGCCTGGAGAATGGCTTGCGTATCCTTCTGCTGCGTGTCGGGCTGTAGAAAAGTATTAATTGATTTTTGAGGCGCTGAACTAACTGAGGTTGATGCGGGAGCAGAGGATCCCTTCCTCACCCCTTTCGCCAAATTTGAAACACTCATCTTGGTTATTGTATTTGTTGTATTTATTTATAATCCAACATCAAGCCCGATGGCCCAATTAATTGTAATCCAGGAATAGGGCCCAATAACCAGTTATAATCCACCAAAAAGCTCAACAGAGAGGAGATAAAAAACCCAAAAATATATATGTAATCCAGAATCCACGGAAAAAAAAATAAAAATAAAAATATCCAGCAATAGTAATATCAAAAAGTAGGAGAAAATATAAAAAGAGATAGCAGATCTCTAGACAAAAAAAGCAAATGGAAAAAGAAGAAAAATAAAAAATATGTTTATATCCACACAACAAGGCTGACACAAAAAGAGTAACTAATAAAAAAGAACAAAAAAGACAACAAAAAAGAATATTTAATTTATAATCCAAATGTAGACATAAAAAGAAGAAAAAACCCTTCTTCTATGGTTCCCTTATTTTACAAAGAATAAAATCAATCCAAAAAGGGAATCAAACAGCAAGCAAGGACACAAAAACAAAAACATAAAATAGAGAGCAGTCTCTCTTAGTAGTCTTCAAATGAAGTAAAGATGTCTGGGCAGTCAGCCAAGTGTCTTGGTATTAAGCCAAACACCACAGCTGTGTCAAAACAGAGATAGTGTAGCAAAAGAGATAATGTAGCAAGAGAACAAAAAGAAAAAATTACAAAAATAACCACCAGGGGACACTGTTTCTTCCCTCACCGTTTACTTAGGGAGAAAGTAAAAAAAAGAGAGAAAGTTCCTTGAGTCAATACACAGAGTTAACGATCCAAAAAGTTCTCAGAAAGAGCAGTTAAGGTGGCTTTTCCCATTAGAATAATAATAGGTCTTTCTTCTCTATAACAAGACAAGCTGGTTCCTTCAATGTAGCTTCAATTCAAAGAACTTTCAGAAGCTATTAAAACACTGAAACCACCGCTTTTTGGGAGGGGGGAGAAGCAAAAAATCCCCTCCTCCTCCTCCCTTTAGGCTTCCAGCTTATCCTTAAAGGCAGGAAATTTTCTTAAAGGTCCACTTTGCATCAAAAACTACTGACATCTCACCCAGCTCAGTTGCTTGTTTCCTTAAACAGCTGACTCCTGTCCCGATGATCTGTGGAAGATGGCGGCAGATGTGAAGCTCTCCGCCTTTCTCTTGCCAGTTCCAGACGCTATTTTGAGTTTGGGGAGCTGGCTACTGCCAGCTCCCTTTCCTCAAAGAGTTCACCTCTCGGTGGCCACCCCTCCAGGGTGGCATTCAGCCCTAATGAGCCCACCAGTGACAGAAATTCAGACCCTGGGCACGGAGAATTGTGTCCCAGGGTCTAGGACCAACGATGTCATCCAGGAACTCTGCACCAACTTTTTTAACTAGCCCTGAAATTATGGTGAAGAACTATATTGGTGGATAGACAGTCCCCAGCAAGAGCACACAAGGGTGAGCCAGGAGCACAGCTGCCCCAGGCCTATACTATCCAGGCATGGAAGCACAGCATCCTCCCAGCCCAAGACAGAAAGTGCATCACTTATCCTAAATCATTACAACACTATTCTGCTGTCAACAGTTGCTATCTTAGCCAGGCACAAAAGCCAGGCCCTTTTCACTGCTCTGTCCCACATGTTCTGGCTTGGTCACTCAACAGCGAGACACTGGTGAAGCGGGCACAGCAGTGCCTGCATTTTCTGCATTGCATGAGAAAAGCACATCTTCCTTCCCCTTTCCTGAACACTTTCTACAGAGGGACGATCGAGAGCATCATGTCATACAGCATCACAGTCTGGTTTGGAAGCATCACTGCTTCAGACAGGAAGGCGGGGCAGAGAGGGGTGAGGATGACTGAAATGATAATTGGCAGTTCCCTCCCTTCCATCCAGGACATGGCACATAAGCATTGCTTGAGCAGGGTCCGCAAGATTGTCTGGGACATGACACATCCTCTTCACAACCTGTTTTCCTTGTTACCTTCTGGGAGGAGGCTCCATGGTATTGTTAGAAGTCTTCATCCTGGTTCATCCAAGCTGGGAATAAATAAGCAACATGGCGACTGCTTTGGGAAGATGGTTACAGTTTATTGAAGAAGCAGAAAGATGGTTATTGCAGGAAAGAGCAGAGGAGAGAAAGGGGCTGAGCACATGGGCAGTAGGTTTTTATATCCTCTCTAGCCTTTTGTTTGGAAGTTTCCTGTTCCTGTGGCATGAACTTTGAGGCTATTTTCCTGTGTCATGTATTCTGACCTGAGTTTAGGTGTGCCTCTCTGGTATACTTGATGGTAATGGGTTAGTCGTCTAATATCCCAAAAGTCACATCCTGCTTCCCTGGTGATGGGGCTAATGAGTTTGGGTGGGGTATGCAGATTTTAAGTCTCTTTGTCTTCTTGAGTTCTCTGGCTCCAACTTTCTGATGGTTTTACATTTGCATTTGTATAGGGCTGGCTACTGCTTATAACAGTATCCAAAGCAGAATATCCAGATTCAGTCACAGCTTTGTTCCATACAGTATTAACCTTGTGAACTCTAAAGCTTCCTCCTTCCATTTTGTATTCAAGATGGACGGTGAATAATATTTATACGTTACTTATATGTAAGGGTGTAGATCTATACATATGTTGCATATAGTATGTTTTAAATGTGTTATGTATGTGTACACTTTGAGAGGAAGCAACTAAATTTCATTTTTAATGTATGCCATTGTGCCCACAGGAAAAAAATGACAATAAAGGTTATCTAGTTAGTTAGAATGTTCCTAAGAGCTGTTGTGGGCCCTGGGAAAGAGCCTGAAATGGATTTTGTTATTTGGAGAATTCTGTTTATAATATGTTGCCATGCATTACACACGCCATGCATGTTATGTCCACCAGAGGGCAGCATCAGACAAGAAACTACTTCCAACCGCAGGAGTTGTTGGCTCAAGAACAATGCTTCATCTGTTTCCAATTCAATATTCTGTGTTCATACACCCAAGCACCCATCTCCATTGTGCCTGCAGTCTGAAATTTTATGCTAATAATTAAGAATGGCAGCTGCCATGTCTGATTTCATAAGGTGTTTTATATTGATGAACAAGTTTCTGAAACAGATTTCATAACTGATCACTTGATAGTCATGAGAAAAACATCCCTTTTCGCCATATAAGACCTCCCCAGCTGGTGGGCTTTATTAAAAACAGTTTCCTAATCTTTTTTGGGGTTGCAAGGAATATGTTTCTTCTCTTAGAACATCCTCTTCTCCAGATTACTTTTAACAATTATTCACATGAAGGAAAAGGTTAGTAGTTGCTTTCATATTTACATATTTATCCTCCCAGGATATGAACTGTTGATTTTCTCATTGGCTGACTTAGTGGAAATCTTTGGGGAAATAAAGCAGGAAGGAAAAAGGGAACAGAAGAAAATACAAATGTTAAATTTACAACAGCTTGCCCATGTACACACTCACACTTTATAAAAATAATCTACCATATGGGACTTTAGTTCTTTGTCCTCTATTTGTAAATATGCAAGCAATTACAAAAAGCAAGTAGGAAGAGATTGGACAGCATTTGTCTGGAATGGTATAGATTCTCCTGCTTGAGCAGGATTGGACTAGAAGATCTCCAAGGTCCCTTCCAACTCTGATTGTGTTCTGTGTTCTAAAGCAATGATGGAGCAAAACAATAATTATATCCCAAGGATGAACTGGAATCCAAGTAAAACCCATTTTTTCTTCTAATGATGAGATTTGCTGCTAAAATTGTGGTGTACTGATTTGAACACTTTATTCTGTTTCTTAAGAAGCTTAAAAAGACTTAGACAATTGTTGTATAAGTGCCTAGTATCTAATGAATAGATACTAGTATGAATTCTTTATGAATCAGCCAAGGCTTTACTTAGAGGGGAAAGAGCAGGACTCTTCAGAATATATTAGATGTGATTAAATTGTAATAGCCAATTTACGTGTCAATGATAACATTAGAATTTATTCTACCCACTTATTACTATCTACTTAATCTACTTATATGTCAGATACACAAAACTTATAAGTTAGATACCATAACTTGATGAAGAATCTAAGATGCCACATACGCACCAATACTTCACTAGGACAATCCTTTTAATTCATACATGCAATTACTCATTCGTTAATTTTACCATATGGTAACAATAAATATAAACATAATACAGGTAGTCCTCAACTTACAACTACAATTGAGCCCAAAATTTCTGTGGTTGAGACATTTATTAAGTGAGTTTTACCCCATTTTAGGACTTTTTGTAAGGACCCACCCCACTTTGCATCTTAAGAAGACAGAACTCTTGGAATAATTCTTCCAACAGGAATCCTTTATTAAGAGAAAATGGTTGCAGGCATGCTAGACAGGACTTGGGGTCCAAGCTCTCCCATTCAAGGTTTTAAGGGGTTCCCCAGTAGTCCCACCCAATCAACCCCCCTTCCAGTGATAGTTTCAAGTATCACAATTCCACTCCCTTTCTTCTTTCTTCCGTCTGGATGGAGACTTCAGATAACTACATGAAAGGCAATTACTCTCCTTTGGTATGCTAACACTTCGAGGTTACAATAAACACACATTCAGCATTTAGCTCTTTGAAGTGTAAAGAAGGAAGTGAGGGCCATAAAGCCCCTTTGTTCTCCCCCTTCTCTCCCTCTTATGGCAGAATCCAGAGAAGGCAGAATTGGGAGTTTCTATATTTGATAATTTAAAGATGAAATATAATTGGATTCTGACATCCGGCCCCTCTTAACAATAAGAGAAATCCACCTGAAAGAAAACACAAGTATAAAATTTAGTCAGGCTTGTTAGGATACTCTGTGTGAAACTTCTTCAATAGCTTCGGGGCTCTGACATGACGTTTATGGACCCACTCATTTTGTGAGGGAGGGAGGTGTTTCCAGGCAACTAGGTACTGAGTTGCTCCATGATATCTCCTAGAGTCAAGGACTTCCTTTATTTCGAAGTGTTGTTCACCCTCCACCATGATTGGAGGTGGTGGGGGGGGATTTTGGCCGTAGAGGTGACTGATGCTCTCTTTTCAGCAAGCTGCAATGAAAAATTGGGTGTATTTGCCTGAGATTTTTGGGTAATTCTAATTCTACTGTTACTGGATTTATGATTCTTTTAATTGGAAAAGGTCCTATGTATTTTGGTCCAAGTTTTTTACAGGGCTGTAGGGACTTTAGGTATTTTGTAGATAAGTACACCATCTCTCCTATAATGAATGGTGTAGGCTCAACCCTTTTTTTATCGGCTTGTGTTTTGTAAGCCTGCCTAGCTTCATCTAGTGCTTTTCTGACTATTGGCCAGGTGTTTTGTAATTTTTCCATCCATTCTTTCAGCGAGGGGATCGTTGGTTCGTTTGGGGTTAATTCTGGCATGGGGTTGAAGCTTTGACCGGTGGCTATTTGAAAAGGAGTGTAACCTGTGCTGGAGTGGACTGCATTATTGTAGGCAACTTCTGCAAAGGGGAGTAAGTCCGCCCACTCGGTCTGCTGGAAACTAAGAAAACATCTTAAATATTGCTTAAGTACTGAGTTCATTTTTTCAGCCCCCCCATTTCCTTGAGGGTGGTGGCTAGATGTCAGTCCCTGAGTGGTTCCTAAGAGGGATAAAAATTCCTTCCAAAATGCAGACGTAAATTGCACCCCCCTGTCAGAGATGATGCGTTGGGGTGCCCCATGCAATCTGTAAATGTGTTGGATGAAAAGTTTTGCTAAGGCTTTTGCAGTGGGAATCTTTTGGCAAGGGATAAAGTGCACCTGTTTGGAAAACAAGTCCGTGACCGTCCAGACCACAGTATTCCCATTGCTTTCTGGCAATTCCACTATAAAATCCATGGCTATTTCTCTCCAGGGGGCTGAGGGACTTGCCACTGTTTGCAATAGTCCTGGCACTTTCCCTTGCAACCTCTTTGCCGTGGCACATTTTGGACAACTGGCTATATAACTTTCAATGTCCTTTTTCATGGATGGCCACCAAAATTGCCGTTTAATTAAATGTAAAGTTTTTACAAATCCAAAATGCCCTGCTGATTTTGTGTCATGGCAAAGGTGCATGAAAGTTACTCTTTGAGTTGTTGGTATATATAACTTTTCCCCTACCCAAGGCAACCCGTCTCTCATTGTGCACACATTTTTGTTTTTCTGGAACCATTCATCTGTTTCCAAGCTTTTTCTGAATTCAATCCCAGTTTGGCTGTCCAGTTGTGGTTTTATTTTGGCTTGGGTTCTTGTGGTTACTGGTGCTGCCAGTTGTGACTCTGCCATTATTGGTCTAGAGTCTGTGGTTCGTGCGCTGTTATATTGGGGCATGCGAGATAGAGCATCTGCCAGGAAGTTCTTTCTTCCTGGTAAATGTTTGAGCTTAAATTGGAATTGGTGAAAATGCTGGGACCAGCGGGCTTGTTTGGGATTGAGTTTCCTGGAAGTTTTCAGGGATTCTAAATTTTTGTGATCAGTCCACACCTGGAAGGGGATTTTGTTGCCTTCCAGGAACTGTCGCCACGTGAGTAATGCCCAACGTATCCCATAAGCCTCCTTCTCCCATACGGGCCAGCGCTGTTCTGTTTCCGTGAGTTTCTTGGATGTATATGCACAGGGTTGCAATACTGCCATCATCATTTTCTTGTAATAGCACAGCCCCCACTGCCACATCACTTGCATCTGCCTGTATTACGAAGGGCTTGTCCATGTCTGGGTGCCTTAGTATTGGTTCGGCAGAAAAAAGTCTCTTTAGTCTCTCAAACGCTGCTTGGCACTCCATTGTCCATGTTAGTGGCTGGCTAGGTTTTACTAAGGATGCTCCCTTCGTTTTTAGTAAGTTAGTGAGGGGCAAGGCTATCTGGGCAAATGAGGGGATGAATTGGCGATAAAAGTTTGCAAAGCCCAGGAAACTTTGTAGTTGCTTTCTTGTGCGGGGTGGTGCCCAATTTAGTACTGCTTTGACCTTCTCTGGGTCCATTTCAATGCCCTGTGGGGATATGCGATAGCCTAGGTAGTCTATCCTTTCCTGGTGGAATTCGCATTTTGAGAGTTTGGCATATAGGTGAGCGGCTCGCAGCTTCTTTAAAACCGCTCTGACAAGTTTGACGTGTTCTTCTTTTGTTTCAGTAAAGATAAGAATGTCGTCCAAGTAAACAAGGACCCCCTTAAACAGGTGCTCCCTTAGAACGTCATTGATTAATTGCATAAAGACTGCAGGGCCCCCTTGTAATCCAAATGGCAAGACTTTGAATTGATAGCACCCCATGGGGCAGTTAAATGCAGTCTTCCATTCGTCCCCTTCCTTGATTCTCACGCGATAGTAAGCTTCCCTTAAGTCTAGTTTAGAAAAAATTTTCCCTTTCGATAGGTGTGACAGCATGTCTTTCATGAGGGGCAGCGGGTATAGGTTGCTTTCACTGATTGTATTCAGGGCCCTATAATCCACGCATAAACGTAAAGAGCCATCCTTCTTCTCTCTAAAAAGGACCGGGGCAGCCACTTTAGGCTTGGCTGGCTCAATGAAACCTCTCTCCAGGTTTTTTTTTATAAATCTTTCCATTTCCTCCTTCTCCTTTGGGCTCATGGAGTATAATCTGGGCTTCGGGAGTTTTGCCCCAGGCTTGAATTCAATGGTACAGTCTGTGGGTCGGTGGGGGGAAGCTCATTCGCCCTCTCCTCACTGAAGACTTCAGCAAGGTCCCTATATTCCTCTGGTATTCTGTTAATCTTTTTTCCTCTCCTATGGATGCTTTTTCTATTCTTGATTCTGGTAGCCTCCCTTGGGGTTTTAAGTCCATAGGGTCCCCCTTCGGGAATTTGATTTCTGTCGTCCTCCAATTTACCCAGGGGTTCCATTTTTTCAACCATTCCATCCCTAGAATCATTGGGCATTCCATACCTGGGGTCACCACAAACGTTAAGTCCTCTTCATGTTGCCCAGGGAGAGATGTATTGGCAAAGTGGCTAGGGTACTGGCACCCCCCCTGCTATGGATCCATCTAGCTGGCCAAATGAGATTGGTTGTTCCAGTCTCCTGGATGGGATGGCCCAGATTCCCTCACTAGGTGTTTGTTCTAATGAGGCACGGGTACAACGGCCCAGAGTCTATTAAGGCTTTCACCTTCACAGCTTCGGGCATGGGGGGGATTAATATAGTCACTGTTTTGAAGATGGGTTTGATGCATCCACTTACCAGGGGTTCGCCCTCCGAGCTGTCATCTGAGGCATCCACCGGCCCTGTGGTGTAGGCTGGAGTCCTTTCCCCTTGGTGAGCAGAGGTGGGGATTTCTGCAATTTCCATCATTCTCATGGCCGTTTCTTTTGGCTTAGCTGAAGACTTTCCGGGTTTGTTGATTGGGGATCTGTCTGGGTTGTGCTGGGGGGCCTTTGAGCGGCATTCTACAGCTCGATGCCCTTCTCTTCCGCACTTGAAACATCTCATTTGCTTCTTGGCTGTATCCGATGATTTCACCGGTTGGTGTGTCAGCTCAGGCGTGGGGCGGCTCCATTGGGCGGGGGGAGGCTCCATTGTTTTCCTCGGCGATGCCTCTTCAATATGTCGATCTCTGCTTCCTCTGCCAAGACGTACCATTCCTCAAGTCGATGTGGGTCTCCTCGGGGCAGGCAAGCATAAGTCGATGTGGGTCTCCTCGGGGCAGGCAAGCATCATATAGATCATAGTTTAGTCCGTCTTTGAAACGGCCAAGGAGGATGTCTTCTGGCCAATTCAGTTTGCTGGCAATGGCTCGGAATTCTTGTGTATACTCAGCCACTGGGCGTTAGCCCTGCCTCATCGTTGTTATTCTTTCACGGGCTTTGCGATCAGCCAGGGGGTCTTCAAACCGTCTTCTCAACGAGGACATGAAACGGTTGAAGT